>NC_044349.1:21320471-21457971 GCF_007364275.1 Archocentrus centrarchus | reverse complement strand
GTTGTTGTGCTTCACCAAACAACACACAGGTGAGTGGTGCTGCACTTGAATCAGTCCAATGAAACTTGGCATTGACCTCACATTAAAACTTTACCTTGACAAACAAAGGAGGCGGGAGACTCTCCAGGGTGAACACGAGCAGTGAGAAAGACCAGCTTCTTCTCCCTTTCTGGACTCAGGTGGTCTAAACAGGGGGAGTGAGAGCAGTTTGGGGGGGGGGGGGGGGGGGAGGGGGGGGGTAAAAAAAAGTAAAGACAGGGTGCCAAAGGGAGAAAGCGATGGTGCTGTTAATGCACAAAATTCTAGCAGTGCAAGTCAAGAAACTTATTCTTGAACACGAGATAACAATTTGGAGTTGGTATTAAACTTAGATATACATGTAACCCATTATAGTCCAGTTTGAAAGGTTGGGTCAAAACATGTGCTGACCTCACAGTCTATTTTCAGCCAGATACACATGAATCAAACATCAAACCAACACACAGCACAGAATATTCAACAGATAAGGTGAATTATACATCTATAGGGGTCAGGATCTGTCTGCAACAGGTGTGACCTGATAGAGATCTTCTTTGAGTTAAGACTTCAGTCTTGCTAAGGAATTCTCTGTGGCTAGACACTCCACGCCTACTCTAACTCGGCTTTGGAGAGGGTGTTGCAAAGATGTGTTTGACTTTTTCTGAGTTTTTCCAGTTCACTTTACTGGTGTATTTTTTGCATACATAAAGATTAATGAACCTTTCGATGTTGCATCTGAGAGATTTCCTAAAAAAGGTGTCAGATTCTTCCCTCAAAACAATTCAGAACTGAAATATTTCTGCATACCAGTGGTGTGAATGACTACATTTTCATCATCTCAAGCATTTTGGAACTGAACACCAGGATCATTTTACTCATATTGAAAACTAAACAACAGAAAGGTTAAATGACATTAAAAAAAAGCAGGATCTATTCATTCAAGCCGCAAAGACTAAAGTTTTGCTGTTTTTTTTGGCCAGTGTTTCTCTTCTAATCTGCTGTTGCTAATGGATGAAAGTGATTGTGTGCCTCATTGCTATACACAAACTTAATATCTTATCGATTCTTCTACCTCTTCTGCTGAGCAGAGAAAATGCTAATTAGCAACAGGGTATGCACCTTTCCTTCTCTTTAATTCCAATTTAACCTCAGAGCAATGAGTGTGTGCTTCTCTGCGTGTGGGAGTACATGTGTGTCTGTCTGAGTAGTTTGGAGTCGTAAACAAAAAAAGCATTGTTCCATTTAAGTACTCTGCCTCTGATTTTATTTCGCTTTTTCCTCCCTCTGCCCTTCACAGAGACAAATGGCTTTGCCATTCAGGAGTCTCCGTGGAGCGGGGCAGGGCGTTTGTTGTAAATGTGAGTGCTTGCGGTTTTGCCGGCCACTGGGTGCTCGGTGGCTGTGAAATTCCATCACTTACAAATTCTACTTTGGCCTCAACCCCCGGCCACCATGCAGGCTCCATATACAAGACCATGGTCATCACACAGACTCAGATACACACACTCACTGTACAGTGCAAAGCTGCAATCAGAAAAGAAAAAAACAAACAAACAGGCAGACATACACACGGCCATTTTCCCTACAGTAAAACCAAGAACCCAGAAAGTTGTGAGCCAAACTGGAGGCAGCTGCCAAGGTCCCGACTGTCGGGGAATTCAACCATCGTGGCCATGCTACATTTAGTCTCAGTGCTAGTGTGCCCTTGCTGCTTCATCAAAACAATCTCTTCCAGCAGGCTCCTGGAGCTTACGATGGATGTACTGTTTATCCCACATCGTTCTGTGAGTATCTGTGTGTATGTGTGTGTTTGCGCATGTGTGTGTGTGACTATGTCTCCTCAGGGCTCTCGCAAATGCTCCCCAAGTAGCTGTTGTGTTTATGTGTCTGTATCTCTGCATTCCTCTGTATCTGACTGTGCGCAGCCAAGCACTGTAGCACAAAATTAAGTCCCACTATTCCATAGGCACACTGACACCCACGGGGAACCTGGAGGATACAAGTACCACTGCTAGGCTATACATAAAAGAAAATCGGGCTGAGGTGGGTCACATAAAGGTAATATAAAGGTTAGGGTCAAGTTATGTTTGAGTCTCGAGCATAGTCATGCAGAAGCGTCTCCTGACCTCAAGGTGTCAGTAGAGATCAGCAGCCAGGTGGCTGTAGCACGAGACTGGAAAAACAGCACAAAAGACAGAAGTAAAAGAGAAAGGGAGCTTTCTTAAGGCGTCACAAATGATCTCACTCGTCTTCCTGGAAAATCTTTTTCTTGGTTTTTGCTGACAGTTCTCAAAAACTGTAGTACAAACAGAGAACCTTCCTTCAACAGTGAATGCCTTTCCTCAAGAGTACTAAATGTCACAACAGTCTCATTTCATTTGCATCAGAAGCCAAAATGTATTTTTTGAAACTAATAGTTCAACACCAATAGTTATATATTACAAAACTGATATAAAAAGAAATAAAAATCATCAAATAATACACACATTTCACAAGATGGAACTAGCCAGTGATAAGAATTTTGAAATGATAAATTAATTTAAGGATTAATTAGTGCAAATATTTGTAAAAACTGACAGTGAACTGACCGAGTAAACATATCATAACTAGTGAGTGCTCTTTATAGTGGAGAAAAACATGAATTCAAGGTCATGAAAAAAAAGGATCTTTCAGTCTGTAATTTTAAAATAAAAAAATCCTGCAGTCTGGACAAGAGCCTCTGCCACTTAGGAGTGCTGCACTCAAGCAAAAATAAATATAGAAGCACGGTGTTAATATTAAAATTTGCAACCACTGAATACTGTTAATTATCTCACTGTTGTTAAAGGATAGGTTAAATACAAGCAGCAAATAAACAGCCAGCTTTTCAAGTTGATGTGCTTGAAACAAGAAACATGCACAAGTGTCAGGGTGTGAGAGCGTCTGATGCAGCCTAAGTTGTCATGGCTAGACAAGCATCTCTAAAGCGACAGGTCTTGTGAGATGTTTCCAGTGTGCAGTTATTAGAAATGAGTATATCAGAGGGACAGCTCAGGCTGAGCGGTGTGGAGACAAAGTTAGAGAGGCAAAGCTGAGATGGCTGGGACACATGCAGAAGAGGGATCCACTGTAGCAATCCCTGAAGGGACCAACTAGCTCTGTATTGGCCTTTTTTATGTTTGCTTTTTACATAATGTCTGTTTACTGTATTACATTTTTTCTATTGTTTTGTACTGTACTAACATTACTGTATTAAATTTGGCATGATGATTCTTGTATTTACTTATTATATAATTGCACTTGTGTCATGAATTTACAGGTTAAGGACCCAAATGCAGACTCAACAGTGAGACAGGAGTAACAGAACGCGCACCTTCATTCAGGTTGATATAAAGTCCATAAGGAGAAAAAACAAACTAGAATCAACAAACCTTTGGAACAGGCAAAGAATACATGGAGACAACAGCCACTGAGAGACGGACAGAGGGAAAGACAACATCACACATACACAAGAGGGCCATTAGAGGAAGTGGACACAGCTGGGTGAAATAATCAAAGACAATGAGAGAGAAGGGGAAGTAAAACTAAACACGAGACACTAAAGACAACTAATTATCAAAATAAAATGGAACCTAAGAAACGTAACTAAATGGGGAAAACAGACACATGAATGAACTTAACATAAAGAAGCTGACACAGGAGGAAAAGACAGGAAACACAGAGGGAACAAAACAAACTCTAAAACAAACTGGGACTGAGGACCAAAGGCATGAAAATCAAGAAACAACAATAAACTAAGAACCAAACAGAGAATGTCTTCAATATCCAAAAAAGCTTAAACACACAGTAAAAAAACAAAGGGATCATGACAATTTAATTTTTCCCTACCTCATTGTTGTGATTTATGTGAAGTTGGTACTGTGACTTTGTAATTTACCAAAATACAGCACTCAATTTACAGTTTACGTATGTTAGGCAAAATTCTTCATCCAGCTATGCTTATGCAGGAAGAGTACCTATGCCTGAGAGCCTATGTTTCCCAATTATGAATCTCTTTAACTTTAACTTCACTGGCTCCACTGGCCTGTCACAACAGCTCAGAACACGACTTCAAAAATATAAGAATTAGGTGAGAAAGAGAATGGAGGTGTATGCTACAGTAAGAGGGTGGAGAGGCTGAGCCGGGGTAGTGTGTGTGTGTGTGTGTGTGTGTGTGTGTGTGTGTGTAGGGGGGGTGGGGGGGTGGGGGGGTGACAATGAGTGAGTGAAAGCAGCAGAGGCAAAATTTAAGCCCACACTTCCAAATCAAAGTGCTCCCTCAGCATATTTCTCACCTGCCAAAGTCACGCGCAGCACTGTGCTGCACATTACCGCTCATTCTCTCGCAGCTCGCCAGGAGGAAATAAAAAATTAAAGGATGTCAAACTATGATCAGCTCTGATAAATATGGAAATTACCAGCGAGAAGAAAAGTGCCAGTGAAAAACAACATAAATCTAATGGATTCTGAAGGTCAGCCCTGATTGTGCTGGTCAGCTCTTTCTTTGACAGCAGGCTCGGGAACTTTGGGTTCAGTCTCATAAGTTGTGACATGATGTAATTAACTGAGATCTTCTTCATCATTCTTCTTCAGCGGGTACAAAGGAAGCCCTGTCAAGACCTTCTAGAAGACATGGCATATATTTAAATACATTTACCCTTTTTAAGAGTAAATTTGATTCAAGGAGATAGAGGTGGAGTTAGCTTGCTTTTTAATATTATTGTTGCCCAAACTTTCTGACATAAAAGGAACCAAACTATATGAGTATCCTTATCTTACTGGACACTAAATAGCATCTTGGGTTTTATATTAAAGCAGATGAAATATGGAATATCTAAACACTTTGACACGCTACAGGGAGGGATAATGTGCTCCAGCATATACTGCAGCCCTGTTTTATACACATTTTTTTAAGCAACAAGCTATAGCTTCATAGCATATTATACAACAAGTCTGAAACCAAGGCCTCCCTATTTCTCTGCCTTCCCCCCCTTTTCTCAGCTCTGTGGATTTTACACTGTAATAAATTAGCCTCACTTTGGTGAGATGGCAACAAGACACGGTTGACGCTCTGCTCGGTGCGTCATATTGAGGATGGGTGTGAGCTGTAAATTGTCACAGGCGTTGAATTTATACAGAGCCTTGGGATGAGCTGCAGCGCTGTATACTGCCCAGCTGAGTGAGTCCCAACAAGCATCAAAGCTATGCGCTTCTTCAGCACCCCCCTCCACTCCACCTGCTGACACCACCCCTCTGCCACCTCAAGGACAAATCAGGGAAGAGAGAGAGAGAGAGAGAGAGAGAGAGAGAGAGAGAGAGAGAGAGGAAGGAAAGACAGAGACAGAGGGATAGTGGTATGTGCTGAAGAGCAGAGGGCTCTAAAGTGATAAGAGTTTTATGATGCTGTTTTCTTCCCCAGGAATTGACCAGGTTCGCGACTTAAGTTCTGTGTGCGTGCATGTGGGTGTGTTTGTGTCTGTAGGTGCCGGAGAGCCTGTGGCGTGTCTCAGATTTATTCATCTCATATTATTGTGGGGAGGCAGGGGTACTGCCAAGGCCTCCCCACACATTAATAAAGCATCCCCTGTCACTTTGCACACCACACATTACACAACTAAACTCTCAGAGAGGTGAGAAGGGAGGAGGGACGCCTGAAGGAGAAAAACAGTATGAACATTGCTAATTGTCATAAAAAAGGAATCCTGGTGTTTTCTCTGAACAGACAAAGAAATGAAAGGTACAGAGTGGAGGATATTTACACAGACAGTTGTAAGGACGGAAACACAGAGGATGACTGGAAAGATATAAAGACAGAGAAGGACACAAACAGAGGCGAAAAGAAAAACAAAGACAAAAACCAGCAAAACAACACAAGAAACTTTACACAGCTACTTCATAATTTGCTTAGCGAGCGCATGAGATACTTGCATAAGGGCATCGGCTATAAACTGCTAACATAAAAACACACTCACATTAATTCCTGATTGCCCGAGTTACGTCACCAGTGTAGCTGGGCTGCTGCGATATGAAGCTATGTGTAATCTGTGAAAGCACAAACTCCCAAATTCACACTTACACTTGATAATGGCCACTAGAGAAGAAATCAAAAACAGAGACGCTAAAGACTGAAAATACAACAGACACCTGGACTCACGCTGCACTCTGACTTCTTATGGAGGTGATCCACGACCACCACCTACAGCGTTGGCTGAAAAAGTCAAGAACTTCTACAGTGGGATGTAAGACTTTTTTTTTTTTAATTTCTGATGAAAGCTTTCTTGCCATCTTAGTCTACTTTAGCTGACATTTTCATGACTTAATGAATTCAAGACTTTATGATCTTTAGCCTCAAATCAAGAAAACTGTTGCCATAACACTAACAATCATCAAAGGACGACTAATTACTGAATGCTTCACAGAATGAGAACAACGTGTCATCCTGCAGGTCTTTGCCAGGGTTCATCTCTGTGGTTTACAGAAGAGTGGATTTTATATTCTTTATCACTGAAAGAGTTGTTGATGATTGATGTCACAACCAATATGGCTCTGAGTCAGAAGAAGTCATTGGTAGAGTAGTAAGAGTGGCACAGCACCGAGAAACGTGCATGACAATAATTTAACTCTGTGACGTGTTTTTTTCATTACAGGTGTAAATAACAAACAAACAGAGAGGCCCTTTTAGGGTCGATGATTTTTTTCCTCAAGCCTGAGCTGGAGGGAGAAGCGGAAAGCCTCACCGCCTCAACTATCAACTATCCCACTATCATACATTTTATTTCATTGTGTTAGCTGAAAATTTACAATGGTGGGTCAAATTTTTTAATTGCAGGCTTTGGCATTATTTATTGAGCTCACTGTTCAGTTATAGGCTACGTCTTGTAAATTGTATCACTCAACATGACAGCGTAATAGCTGTTTGAAAGCCCTTAGTAAATTGGAGAAAAGTCATTTTGAATTGGACAAGGGGACAGAAAGACAAATGCAAATGAGTCAAAGGTAAAAGAGAACATACTGTATGATAAAGTAAGTGTTGGGTTAAATCACCTCTACCTCTGAAGTCTCCTTTTACACACTTATCCTTTTGTTTCTTCATCTCTACACTCCCTTTTCTCTCTGTACCTGCTCCCTCCTTCACTTCCTCTCTGTTTCCTTCATCCTCTCTACCATCTCAGTTGTGTGTGAAGCTGAGGATTGCAATCAAAAGCAGAGATGCAATGGTCAAAGGTGTGTGTGTGTGTGTGTGTGTGTGTGTGTGTGTGTGTGTGTGTGTGTGTGTGTGTGTGTGTATGTGTGTGTGTGTGTGTGTGTGTGTGTGTGTGTGTGTGTGTGCCCTAGAGAGAGAAAGAGAGAGAGAGAGTGAGACAGTACGGGCCTTGGGAGTGATCAGTCCAATTGGCATCACATCCAGACGGAAAGGGGGAGGGACAAAGTGAAGGAGAGAAAAGAAAATTGGGAGAGTCATAAAAGGGATGAATGGTAGAGAGAGACAGAGAAATTAAAAGTGAGAGAGAGAAACAGAGGAAAAAAGAGGCAGAGAGAAGGGTGGGAGCAGAGGAAACCCTTGAGAAGACAGCATGTAAATACGCCAACGGCGGGCCTCTTAAGTGGAGATGAAGAGGCGGCAGGATAAAAAGCACTGAGCACTGTGTGATTATGGATCAATTTGCCGCAATCAAGCCCCCTTATGGCTGGTCCCTGTGAAATGGAGAGATTTCTACTCTTCAAGGGCAGCCATGATGACAGTGGAGGTCACAGACGATGGGAGTGACAGAGTGAGACACACTGACAGGAGGAGACGAGCATCGGAGGGACGGGAAGGAGGGGAAACGTGCTGTCCTAAACAAGGTGCTAGCCAGCCATCAGTATTCAAGCCTGAGCTGAAGGGCTTTCTAATTATGTTAACTGAGAGGTGTTGGTGAAATGCAGGCCTTTGGTCATCATTGACCATAGAGCAGAGAGCCACCAGTGTGAGCTCCAGTCACTTTCTGGTAACAAATGAGCACTCAAGTGGATTTTCTATGACTCTTCTATTTTATGCACTGTAAAAATTTCTGGCAGGGTGTGTGTGGGCTGTGTTGCACTGGCAATCACACCGAACAATGATGATACACTGTGGTCACACACTCTCCATCTCTGCAGTAATGGCGACAAGTTAACATAGTTTCATGTTCTTTAAAACACAATGAGAAGTTTGAGAACATTCACTTGCAATCCTGGGATTAAAAAAATGTGTTTATAGGCCAGAAAGGGTTGAAAAGACCTTCCTTATGATGATTGTCTCCTTTCTGCTTGATTTATTTTAGTCTTTGTCTAGTCTTCAGGGCCAACAACATCATGGCTTTTTCATGCCATTTAGAATCAGCCCGTATCTCTTTGCAGTCATAGACTGCTTTATGAAAGCCCTTAAAGTGTTGAGAGGGAGTGCGATAGACAGTTGTTATAGAGGACAAGACAAAGATCCACTAAGAGAGAGACAAAGAGGGAGTTCTTTCATGTATCAAAAGCAATAGTCCTTTTTAGTGATAGGATACGGATGTCTGGCGCAAAGTCAGAG
The DNA here is from genome assembly GCF_007364275.1 of Archocentrus centrarchus. Lineage (NCBI taxonomy): Eukaryota > Metazoa > Chordata > Actinopteri > Cichliformes > Cichlidae > Archocentrus > Archocentrus centrarchus. Next base: position 21,449,381 of record NC_044349.1, on the reverse strand, counting down.
GCGGGACTGCTTAGGGTTTAAAGGCACTGGTTGCAGGCCTTTCTGAAACTCTGACTTCTCCTCTCTTGGCTTCAGAAAATGATGACAGGAGGAGAGGAACATAAAAAGGAGGGATGGCTGGTCTGTGCACGGCATGATACAGAATCAGAGGCAGCCAGTAATAGCCTTTTTTGAAGAACGCGCCACTGAACTTTAAGGGCCGTCTTGCTTGAAAGGACAAGTTACAAATAGGAAGAAAGGAGAGGGAGAAATGATTTCCCAGGGATATACCCCCTACTGAGCTGCCCTATCACTGCACCGCAGTGCAAGAGTGTGTTTGCATGCATGTGTGTGTACTGTACACAACTGTGTATTTGGAGAATACAACATATTACCAAAAAAAACAAAACAGGGTTACATGTGCACAAACCAACATGCAATACATGAACATCCCCACCTGTATTAGAGCTCTATAGAGACAAAGAGGACACAGTTTGTTCTTAAATGTCATTCAGGCCACTGTTGCTTTTAAGAAAAAAGCTGTTACTAAAACCAATCTGACAAGCAGCGCACACAGGCAGTCAGATGTACAGACAGAACTGATGTGTAGTTCTTTATTACTCTGTCTCTTCGTACCTATCAATAATTTCTGAGCCACAACAATACAGTCAGGCTGAGGTAAACAACCACAGTGCATCCCAGCTTTAATAACTACCATCACACCTTCAAGCTATGTCTTTCATTCTCTTTGTCTTTTTCCTTTCCTTTCTTTTAGATTCTGTTTTCTTTACTCCTCAAATCTCTACAGCAGCACAGAGTTACTGTAAATCACTTTCACTCTGTAACTTTGCTTACACACATATACAGTGTGCAAACTGCTTGCATTTATTTATGTAAGAAATGTATTATGTATGCAGGGTGTGTGTGTGTGTGTGTGTGTGTGTGTGTGTGTGTGTGTGTGTGTGTGTGTGTGTGTGTGTGTGCGTGCGTGCATGTGATCATGTGTGCATTGAGGCCATCAGCTCAGCTTGGTGGCAGCGACAATGTCATTCAGCAGTTTAGTAACAGGCCATTACCTTGTTAATACCAGTCTAATGGGCGGTCTGCTATTTTAAAAGCACATCCATGTTTGTGCCATTAACAGCCACTTAGTGCTTGTCTCAAATCAACAGGCCATTGGGACACAGAAAAACAATAACAAAATAACAGCGACAATGTGATAATATGCCCTTTATCTTTAATAATGCCACATTTTACCATAGTTCCTTCACCGATTTATGTGAGATGGTTTCAAAGACGGAAGGAAGGAGCAAAAAATATATTAAGTCTCCACTTTAAGTGATGATATTATATAAATTTTTTATGCCACAAACATCTAGGTGTAAACCACTGTTTCTGCATATGATCATAATATTTAGAAGCAGTTTTATTTTGCTGCTATTGCTCCTCAGTTCTTTAGGAGACTAATATTTTTGCATGTTAACACTGGAACGCTTGTGTTGGAATGAGCATTATTTTGGCTTACAAATACACAAACAGTAACAGTGGTTCCAGCCTGCAATTAGTCTTTTTTAGTACTACCATTGGGACACCAAAAGCCAGATATTTGCAAATTGCACTTCATGTGTTGTTTTGAGTTTGTGAGTTTAGCAAGAGTTATGCTTTCCTCTAATACTTAGTACGTGCAGAATTTTTGATGGTTGCCTGCCAACTTCACTTCAGGAAGTCACTGTGAGTGACCGATGCTTGTAATAATGCATGTAAAAACATAACGCGTGTTACATCAGAGATGCTGATAGGTGTGTTTTTGAGCTTTGGTAAAGGTCTGCACAGATGTTTCCCCCCCATTTCTAGTGTTTATGCTAAGCTAATCACTTTCTGCTTCTAGCTGTCTATCTGTAATATGGACATGGCAGTAACTTTGCCATCTAACTTGTCAAGAAAGAAAATAAGAGTATTTTCACCCTAATACACTAGAGATTTGCTTTCACCATAACCATAGTATCCATCTACTGCATACTTTAAAAAGAATCTAAACTAGACTTTACTCAAACATAAAAGACACGCTCCACATGAAAATCATCATGCGTGTTTTTCCTCTGGTCTGCTTTATCTGAGTTTTATCCATTTAGAACTGCTATAGAAATGTCAGCCTTTTCTTGAACACAATGCTACAGTCACACTAGGGAAAAGAGCGTGGGAGACTGCAGCACAGCCAAAATGATTGCGATCGTGTGCACTGACCTTGCTTTATTGTTGCCTTTGAAATGGTTGGCTTCGAAGTGGAGGACATTCTGGCAACAAGTCAGTGTTTGTAAATTAAACTGCAATTATTTGCAAACCTTCGCTAGTCTGTCTGAGAGTGACTGCAGTCAGTCTGAGCTTACCGATGGAAGTTTAGAGACAGGCTGCCTCCCAACAGCAACCGCCTTGCGATCGCAAGTGCTCACCCTGATGTTGAGGGTGCTGCACACTCAACCTCTGAGCGACCAGTTGATCGCTGGAACTACTAGCAATCAGTCACAAATGCAAAAAAAAAAAAAAAAAAAAATCAAAATCAACGCAATCACCAGGAAACCACTGATTTTTCCTAGCTGTGAAGACGTTGAGTCCTATTTTCATTTTAGTGTAATTGAACCACAGTGGAACTAAATAGCACTTGCTTGCAGTTCTTAAAGTACCAAAAAAGTTTTAAAAAGCGGTGTCTCTCCAGAAATCATGACCCATTTACTCAAAAAAAAAAAAAAAATCCACAATCCTTTTAATGTAGGAAATTTTTTTCTTTCCACCAAACTGCACTGACCCACCAAAGGAAGTGTTTAGCGAGCTAACATTATAGCTCAGCTAACATTATAGCTCAGCTAACGTTATAGCTCAGCTAACGTTATAGCTCAGCTAACGAGTGCGCTGTAGTTGGGTAAGAAGAAAAAAGTTCTTATGTGAACTGAACATTTAAACATTTAGTTCTAGAAAAGGCTGACATTTCTAATAATCTAGTGGTAAAAATACCACTACGCAGAACCATTTATATGTGATTCTTGGGCTCTCTGTCCCTTTAAACCAAGTGTTCATTTTAAAATTTAATGATTTTCATTGTGGGACTTATTTTTTTTGCCCACATCGGGGAAGCGGGTCCCCAGGGTTTGACTTTCTAAAAAGATTTATGTCCCCACAACACACACACACACACACACACACACACACACACACACACACACACACACACACACACACACACACACACACACACACACAAATAAAAAAGAGAGCAAAAATAAATATGTTCTGTTTGTTCCCAACAGCAGTATTTTGTTTCCACTAGTACATTTTCTGGCATTTTTTATCCTTGACAGTTGTGTGTTCCATTTTAACAGCTGCAGTCTGCTCTCCTTATTTGGCTGAACTCCTCTCATATAAAAAACAAACTGTGTGACATGCACTCTGCTGCACTGGTTTCAACAGTGAGCTGTCCAGACAGAGAAATGGTCTATTGTTACAGTTACAGCTTGTAAAGACAGTGTGACCAGCCAAGACACCAAAACACAGGAGAAAAATGTGTTTACTTTACTCAGAGTTTACTTAGTTTAAATTGTAATCTATGTTAACATCATGTGCAATAATACACTGGTCAAAAAAATTAAAGGAACACTTTGAAAACATATCAGATCTCAATAGGGAAAAAAAAATCATGCTGGATATCTATACTGATATGGACTGGGTAAAGTGTTAGGAACCAAAGGATGCAACATCGTTTGATGAAAATGAATGGTAGGAAACGCCCGGAACACCTTATCCGAGAGGCACCCAGGATGCATCCTAGTCAGATGCCTGAACCACCTCAACTGGCTCCTTTCAATGTGGAGGAGTAGCTGTTCTACTCTGATCCCCTCTTGAATGGCTGCACTCTTCACCCTACCTCTAAAGGAGAGGCCAGCCACCCTTCAAAGGAAGTTCATTTCTGCCGCTTGTATCTGTGATCTCAATCTTCTGCCAAATGCAAACTGGTCACGACCTAAAGCTTGTGAGGTGAAGGCAGGGACGTAGATCGACTGGTAAATCAACAGAGTCCCTTTTACTAACGACTCTCCCTTCACCACGATGGACCGATTCAGCATCTGTTTCACTGCAGCCACTGCCCCAATCCATCTGTCAATATCCTGCTCCCCTCTTCCCTCAATCATGAACAAGACCCCAAGATACTTAAATTCCTCCACTTGGGACAGCAACTTGTCCCTTATCCAGAGTGGGCACTCCACCCTATTCTGGCTGAGAACCATGGCCTCAGACTTGGAGGTGCTAGAAATTCACCTAGAAATTCTGTCCATAGAAATAATGAACAGAATCGGTGACACAGGGCAGTCCTGGCAGAGTTCAACACTCATCAAAAACGAGTCTGACTTGCTGCTCTCACTGCAGTTGTACAGGGACTGAATGGCCCCTAACAATGTGCCAGACATCCCATACTCCAGCAGGACCCCCGACAGGATACCCCGAGGGATACAGTTGAATGCCTTCTCCAGGTCCTCAAAGCACATATAGACTGGATGGACAAACTCCCACACACACTTGAATATCCTTGAGAGGATAAAGAGCTGGTCCAGTATTCTGTGACCAGGACGAAAACCACATTGTTCTTCCTGAATCAGAAGTTCAACCAACGGACAAACTCTCATTTCCAGCATAGACCTTCCCGGGGAGGCTGAGGTGTGTGATCCCCCTGTGGTTTAAGCACACCCTCCGGTCCTTCTTCTTGAAGATGGGAACCACCTCCTCAGACTGCCAATCCAGTGGCACCACCCCAGATCTTCATGCAACATTGCAGAAGCACATCAACCAAGAGAGCCCTACAACATCCAGAGCCTTGAGAAACTCAGGGTAAATCTCATCCACCCCAGGGGCCCTGGCACCAAGGAGTTTTTAACTACCTCAGTGACCTCATCCCCAGACAGTGCTTCCGGAGAGTGTCTCAGTGGGATAAAGGAGGTTTTCCAAGTATTCCTATATCCTCAGCTGAAGTCAACATCCTCTCCCCGCTACCTGATCTAACTCACTAACAGGTAATCAGTTGACAGCTCAGCTCCTCTCTTCATTCGGCCGCAGAGCTGATGATAGGTTTACCAGGGCGGGGGTAAACATTTCCCCTGATCTTTAACTCATACAAGCCATCAGAATCGCTCCATGTCTGGAATCCAATTTGCCTTGGGAGACACCCCCCACCCCCCCGGATACACAAACCCCTCCACCACGATATGTTGGTGATTCATGGAGGGGACCCTGAAAATCAAAGTGAAAAAGCGATGCGGCAGGTTAGTCCATTTTGCCAAAATTTCACTGCAGCAACATAAAATGGTACTCAGTAGTTTGTATGGCCTCCACCTGCTTGTATGCATGCCTGACAACATCAGGGCATTCTCCTAATGAGATGACGGATGGCGTCCTAAAGGGATCTCCTCCTAGATCTAGACCAGGGCATCACTGAGCTCCTGGACAGTCCGAGGTGCAAACTGGTGGCGTTAGATGACCGGAAACACAATGTCCCAGAGGGATTCTAATGGATTTAGGTCATAAGCGTGGGGGCCAGTCATGTATTGATATGCCATCCTGGATGAGTTGTACTACCTGTGCAACCCCTATAGGGTCCAGGTATTGCCTCCTGCAACCAGCAGTGACACTGACCCTAGCCAAATGCAAAACTAGTAAAAAAACAGCCAAAAAAGATGAGGAGGGAAACATTTCAGTGGCCTCTGCCTGTAAAACCATTCCTGCTTTTGAGGTTGTCTCATTGTTGTCTCTCTAGTGCACCTGTTGTTAATTTAATTAACACCAAAGCAGCTGAAACTAATTAACAACCCCCTCTGCTACTTAGCTGACCAGATCAGTATCCTAGTTTAACTGACTTGATGCTATATTCTGATTAAAAAGTGCTCCTTATTTTTTTTTTTTTTTGGGGGGGGTGTACTATTTATGAATGCTGTTGCCCCAAACGTGACATTTAGAACACTTCTGTTTTCATATAATCTGAAGGTAAAGTGTAAAAGAAGATATATTTCTTTGTAAAAAAAAAATGCATATAAATAAATCAATGTGTCTAAATGTTGCTTGACATACAATGATCACATTTTTCAATGGAGTTATTTCAATGAAAAATGCAAACTTGCCAAACTATAGCCTGCAGGCTTTTCTAATTCCATTTTACCATCTTAAAGAGAATCAGCTTTCTATCAAAATCAGTAGCTTCTCTCTGAAGTCTTAGAGGAAGTTCTGGGCAAGAAGTCTTGCAATGGAGGCACAGTCCATTTCGGCACATCAATCGGTTACACAGACTTTGAACTCGGTTGTGGGTATGTTCAGCTCTTTAGTGATTTCCAAAGCTTTCAGCTGAATATCAGCTCCAGTTAGAGGCATTTCTTCATTCCATTTTTCAGACAGATACTCACACACTCTCCTGTCAAGCTCTTGAAAGCAGCCCATTTTTGGATGCTGGAAAGATTTTGCATGAATCTTTAACATTTTAAAAACTGTCGTTTGGGATTTGCCATGTTGCCAGTTGTTTGATGACTCTGGCTCATTGATCATTATGATCTTGATTTGGCATCAAAAATTCCCACTAGTCGCCTTTAGCACAAATTATTTTAAAAGCACCACTGTTGTTTAATGAAAAGGGGGAAGAAAAATCAATGTGATGAGATGGCCTGTCTGTCACTCCAGTAGCTGCCAAATGAATTTAGCTTGCTTTAGTGGGACACTATCCGCTGCGGTTAACATGTAAGCGCATTAAAATTTTCTCCTAAAATGTGTCTACTTGTTCAAATATAATTTACACAACATAGTCTTAGACTCAGGACGCACACACAAGTGTAATGCTAATGCAGGAAAATCTTTCACTGAATCTTTAACTGAACTTTAAAATGTCCCATTTTATTGATCTCAAATCCCCCTGACAGAATAAAGACACACAAGTGATCATTTTTAGGCTGAGTAAATCTTTAAAGTAAAATATGATCCACGCTGGATTGAGTATGTTCCAGTCTGGGTCGGCCTTATAAGTAACCTGAAAAAGTGTCGGGTTCACAGATTTGCTGCCGTTGTACTTTCCATTAGGTACCATTTACTACTCCTACAATTACACATAAGGCTGAAAAAAAATCCTTTATTCATTTGTTTTCCTTTAATTGCAAATGGATAACAAATGCATTCAGCCTTCTCCATTAATGCATTAATCCAATCCATAGATAAACAATTTGCAACAGAATAATCAAAACACTATGATTGTACAGTAGTAACCAATTTCTTTCCCAGGCTGAATATATTAGCATACTTAAATTACCCTGATGGTAAATTCTGCATTCTAGCCCAAGTTGAAATATCAGCATAATAAAATAAAGGAACAAATTAAATTTTACCCACAGGGCAAATTGACAAGTTTTGGTTTTGTTTATGGGATTTAAAAAAGGTAAAAAAAAAAAAAAAAAAAATCCAAGAGTTATCCATTTCACTAATCTCTCTGTAAGTTAACTTGAAAGGATTTAAATGCAGCGTGTCACCTGCTGTTAATACAACTCCCAGATAAAGCTGACATCAAATGTCTCAGATAACATCACTGCTTATCTCTGGAAATAAAATGACTTACAGAATGTCTTTTTAAAAAAAAAATTTTTTTTGGATAGTTGTGTAACTGCTTAAAGGTTAAAAAAAACAAAAAAACTGCTGTAGTCAAACTCAGTAGTGAAAGCAAATTTAAGTGAAGCCCATTAAACACGTGTGTACTGTAGAGTAGCTGCGCAGGAGCCTTCACACCTACCGAGCGTCTACAGTGAAAATAAACTTCCACATGTGAAATCAAACCTGTACCTGTAATTGTGCTCATGATGCCTGTTTGTGTCTTTCTCCTCCCACTCCTGATTGGCTCGCCTGATGCAACAACCGCATGACGGTTGGTGTAGAATTAACGAGGTTGCCATGACAACATGTAGAGCTGTGTTGGAATGGATGCATATGTGTGTGTGTGTGTTTGCATGTGTAGCTGTACGTGTGAGTGTGTGCGAGGGAGTGTGTGTATACTTTGTTTGAAGTGGCAGGCCTTTTCAGCAGCTTTGATCAGGGAAATGTTTGTAGTGGGGGCAAACCTGGAGAACAAACAGGACTTCAGAGAGATTAGCGATCTGTGGAACGCACACACGTGCACACACACACACACACACACACACACATGCTAAGAGTCAGCTTTCTGAATAAAATCAGAAACACACAGACAGCTCCTCCGCCGTCTCATGCGATAGGATATGAGAAGTAGCCCTAACTTCTGGCTGACTTTCCTTTCCTGTTCTTTCCCTCTCCTTCACACCCTCGTTGCTGAAGTTTTTCAAGAAACAGACCCAGAAGAAGTGATATAGAGCACAATCTGTGCATGTGTGTGCTCCTGCCACCCCTGCAGGGCCAGTATAAATCAGTATTGAGGAGAAGCCAGGTGAGTGCTTTAGCAGCCAAGGTGTCATACATGGGCCCCACGCTCCTCTGTCATGCTATACTGATCAGTAGCCTGTGTGCCTAACTGTATGTGTGTCTACGCATGAGAGGACGAGTCAAATCGGCAAGCCAGGAGCTGTGATTCAGACAAATACGCCGCATCGCTCGAGCTGCTCCCGACCCCAACCCAGATGGACAGCACTGTAGCTATTCTCAGAGCCACAAGCACATTACTCAGTCCCCAAGGTAGGAGGATAAGTCATCCGCTAAGGTCGCAGGAGGTGTTATGTCTCTCACTGCAAGTAGTTCAGAGTTTGAAGAATGGAGCTACAAGGCTGAAACAGCAGCTCCACAATCAGAATGATAAAACGTGGCAACCTGGTGAAGAAATCCATAAAATAATCTTCCTCTGATGGGTCTGTCTGAGGCATCACATGCCAGACAAAGATGGATACTGTGTATTTTACTAACAGTACAAACTGTGTAGTGTTTGAGAACATTTATTGAAAAAAAAACTTTATTGTCCCCCCTGGAGATGGCAGGGTTTTTCCTTCTAATATGATGTCTACATGTTTTATTTACTAGAAGGCTTTAATCCTTATATTAACAGTAGATATATATATATTGCTGTAAGTATGTACATAGTAAAAATTATATAGTTAAACAGGTACTGAGACTGTAAGAGTCTACAGCAGTGACTGTGGCTCTTTGCAGATGTACTAAACTGTCCTTTTTGGTAAAGCTTATAGGTAGGGCTGGATCAGGTGACTGCTTTAGGCTCACACTGCTGTAGGACTTCATGTGATGCACTGAGCACTTCTCCACTCACCTCTTTTCACTCCCCATGTTTTTACATACCACCGCAGCATGTCATTAAAATTTTGTCTCCTCCCTCCCTTAGTCTGTGTTTTCTCCTGTGTCCCTATGCCCTCTTTCTCTTTCTCCTCACCCCCACCAACCAATCGCAGCAGATGGTTGCCCCTCTCTGAGGCTGGTTGTACTGTAGGTTTCATCCTGTTAAAAAGGAGTTTTTTTTTCCTTCCCACCATCACAAAATATAAAGGTAACATTTCACAGTACTCATAACTATGTTCAAACTTTGTTCAAACCATAACATTTTTGTGTAAATCAAAAAAATTGCTGATTTGAGAGGTAATGACCCAAATTTGAACCACTTGCTGGTGCTTGAGGAAAAATCAGAGGCTCACTAACGCTGGTAAGATTCATCACAGTGGTTGTCAGAATAAAACATCTTGGCACTCTAACGAAGAGTTGTTGAGATATTTCGGTGTGATCCAAATTGATGAACTCACCGCTGTGTGACATTGCCGTGGCCATCCCTTGAGTAATGCTGCTAGCAAGTTAGAAAAACAAGCAAACAAACAAAAAACAACTGTAAAGGGCATCAGTCAGTCCTGGTAAACCCTTCATCTCTGAAATAGGTAGGGAAAAAATAAATAAATAAAATAAATCCACTTTGTGCAGAGAATAATGACATAGCTACTCTAAGCCCAGTCACAGGGATGCTGAAACCAAAAGAGTCCTTTTTAATTTAAAAACATACATAAATATTCATTGCATCTAGCATCAACATCAACAAAGATTAGTGAAACATGTAGAGTACTTCAGAGTACTCTACTTTTTCCCTGTTACTCAAAGAGGCTGAGTGAGGTCAAGAAGCAAGTGAGTGAGTTGGCCCAATAACACCTCGAGAAGCGGGTCCTAAAGGGAGCGGGCAGGAAAATGGTGATGCAATATTAATTGGTGATGGTGCGTGCCAGGCAGAGCAGGGTTGTCTGGGGTTTGTCTCCCAGAGGAAAGGCTGTCAGGAGCCAAGAAAGACAGGCAGGATGAGTCCCTGACCTTGTCTGTCAGTTGGTGGAGGAAAAGAGTGCTGGGAAAGGAGACCCCCAATCCCACTGACACTTAGATCAACACTCTGCCAGTCTACGGCAAGCCTGCTGGGACACACCCCAACAACCAGACAGAAAGAATGACACAGTGAGCAAGACAGAAAGAATTAATGTAATCTCCCTGGCTGAATAAAACATATTTTATTGCGTTGCCCAATGATATGGCATGATAATTTGTACTTGGTAGAGATTATTGATTATTTTTTAACAATCCATCCCCAACGCAGACAGACGGGCAAGGAAACTCAATGCACTAAATGAAAAAAAGAAAACAACTTGTAAATGACAAGAAACAAGTCTGTATTTAGTTTTTACACTAATTAATAAGAAAGAAACACTTTAGGTAGGTTTAAAAATGTGGTGGGTTTGAAAGGAAAAGGACTACCAGGTGGCCTAAAACTTCAGAGTTGGATGAAGAAATAAGACCAAATAAAAACTGTGCAACATGCACATTCGGTACACACACATGTAACAGTGTAACACAAGACTGTAACACAAACATTTCAGAGATAAATTCATCATGATTTTAATATCTTCCTTTCATGGTGTGAAAAGTGGGTCTTTGATAGCAGTGATAATGAAGGGAGTGAATAAGGCAACACAAGCATATGGGTGAGAGGCACGTGTCATCTGGGGACACACAAACACTGGACACACGTCAGCTTCAATGAACCCTGTCCCATCTGAATGTCTCTATTTCTCTCACACTTCCTTTCACTAGAAGGATCTCAACTACATTAGGAACAAAACAGGACATGGGATTAAATCAAACTGTACCTGCAAAAAAACCCCACAAAAAACCCCCACCTTAACTTTTCCCCACTTTGCACATTTAAATTTTTGTTTTTATATCACATTTTATAATCCGCTATGAAAAAGAAAGATCTACTACATTGATTTATCGATGCCGCAGACTTACTATTTAGGTTACCCAGCAGTGTGTTGTGCTGACAGTGTCATTGAGCTCCCTGTCTTACTACTGAGTATCTTCCAGAGAGCTTGTCTAAGTTTATCTGCTCTGTGGGCAGCAGCAAACAAACCACTGGTGCTGAAAGGTTAACAAGTCAGTGAATGTAAAACAGAGAAGCCTACCACAGTACTTTCAGAAATGCAACCAAAGATCTAAAAGCACATACATTATATTGCCAAAAGTATTTGCTCATCTGCCTCCACACGCAGACGAACTTGAGTGACACCCCATCCTTAACCCATAGGTGTTAATATGTCAGTCCACCCTTTGCAGCTATAACAGTTTCAACTCTTCTTGGAAGGCATTCCACAAAGTTTAGGAGTGTGTTTATGGGAATTTTTGACCATTGTTCCAGAAGCACATTTGTGAGGTCAGACACTCATGAGAAGAGGCCCGGCTTGCCGTCTTTGCTCTAATTCATCCCAAAGGTGTTCTAACAGGCTGAGGTCAGGACTCTGTGCAGGCCAGTCAAGTTCCTCCACACCAAATACACTCATCCATGTCTTTATGGACCTTGCTTTGCGCACTGGTGCGCAGTCATGTTGGAACAGGAAGGGGCCATCCCCAAGCATGAAATTGTCCAAAATGTCGTGGTATGCTGAAACATTAAGAGCTCCTTTCACTGGAACTAAGGGGCCGAGCCAAACTTCTGAAAAACAACCTCACACTATAATCCCCCCTCCACCAAACTTTACACTTGGCACAATGCAGTCACACAAGTACCGTTCTCCCGATAACCGCTAAACCCAGACTCGTCCATCGAATTGCCAGACAGAGAATTGTGATTTGTCACTCCAGAGAACACGTCTCCACTGCTCTAGAGTCCAGTGGTGGTGTGCTGTACACCACTGCATCACACTGTGCATTGCACTTGATGATGAAAGGCCTGGATGCAGCTGCTCAGCCATGGAAACCCATCCATGAAGTTGGCCACTTGCGCGCACGACGTGCCTTACCATCTGCTGACCCCGCTCTGTCATTTTACATGGACTACTACTTCATGGCTGGGTTGCTGTTGTTCCCAAGCACTTCCAGTTTGTTATAATACCACTAACAGTTGACTGTGGAATATTTAGTAGTGAGGAAATTTCAGGACTGGAGTTTTTGTACAGGTGGCATCCTATCATGATACCACACTGGAACACTGAGATCCAAAGAGTGACCCATTCTTGCACAAATGTTTGTAGAAGCAGTCTGCATGCCTACTGTAAGTGGTTGGTTTTATACACCTATGACCATGGAAGAGATTGGAACAATAAGCAGTTGTTGTTCTTTTTTTTTATAAAAAACATTGTTTTTATGGATTTATGAAGGTAATGTCATAACTTCCTTTTGAGGTTGTTATAAATAGCTAATAAACCATGACCATGGAAGAGATTGGAACACCTGAACTCAATGATTAGGATGGGTGAGTGAATACTTTTGGTAATATAGTGAACGTACAGCACAGACAGTAGTTTGCCAGTAGAGAGATGACAAATAGACACTTACATCCCATTGCTACCACTTTAGCCTGCAATTAAATTTTGAACCAGGTTATGGTAACATCAGCTGCACAGTTCTTCAGTCCTGAAGCAGAGGTTTGTTGATGTGTGTGTGTGCCAAAGACAGAGTGAAACATCACGCTGTAATGCTATTTCCTTGAGTCTGACAAATGAGGCCCTGACTGCGCTCAGGATTTGGCAGTTTCCTATGAAAGAATGCATCAATCCAATTGGCTTTCCTGCCCCGCCTGTCACAGCCACACATTTTCCCTCCACTTGTGGCATGCACACGCTTGTGTACAGAGAAGAGACACATAAACAGGAATTACATGTCACAGCTACGCCACCTCTCACAGTTCCTATCCTGTGTTCTTCACTAGTCTTTTCTAATCCATCCCCAACACCTCATGCTGGATCCCCCCTCTCCTTTTCCCTCTGCCCGCCTTCCCCTCCTGCTTTCCCGCACCACCCCCCCATCTGAGATCAACACCTAGCTGTGTGCAGGTGCAAGGCTGCTGGCAAACTGTCAGCTTCAGTCTCCTTTACTTAAACACACACACACACACACACACACACACACACACACACACACACACACACACACACACACACACAGCTTGGCTTCCACACAGGCGCTTTCTACTCTGTGAATTGGTCTCCACACAGCGAGCTAGATTACACTTTCACTGTCAACACATAAAGGAAGAATAACAGCAAGTGTGCTAAAGGTTGGAAAACACTGGCTGGAGACACAGAAGGAAAATATCAGAGAAAAAAAAAAGGAGATTGACTGAAATTGATTATGTTTGGGTGAAATTTTAAAAAGCATTGCAGCTTTGAAAAGAGCATTTTAAAAGCTTTATACATTCATGTGCTTCATCCACACTGATATTTCCCTCAGAGCTCTGTGAAGCTATGCAGAACACAGTAACAAAAACAGTCTATAGTATCTATATTCTGTGATCTTTCAACATACCATAATATTTGGCTTCCTGCTCAACATTTAAAAAAATGATTTTCCTAAAAATAAATAAAGTTAATGAATTAAATAAAGGCTAAAAATAACTTTTGCACCCAACTCAACAGACAGAGAAATGTAGTTAAAGTTAACAAATACTTCACAAATAAATATTTTTATACACGTTCCCTGTTTACAATAAGTCGAATATGTACAATATTTAATAACTGGTAATTTATTTAGGAATTACCAAGTAGATGCCACTTTATATTTGATTTTACTTCTTTTCATTGTACAGCTGTAGTTACTAGTAACATAAAGATAAACTGAGACTCTAATGAGCTTATAAAATACAACATGTTGCTTAAAGTTCATTTATCATATAATATAAATAAGTGAAATAAGCAGTTCTGTCTACTGTAAACTAGTTGCAACATAAAAATGTACTTAACCATTCATGCCTCACTAATAATTCAAAAAGTGGCCATTTTTCCTGAACAAGAGCCTTTGCTTTTAATAGTTATTACCTTTACACTCATATTTAGTCAGTTTTAGTGGAGATACTCTTCTGCTTTTATCTAAATAACATTTTAAATGCAGGGCATTTATTTGTAACACAACAGTTTCACTCCGTGGTATTGCGTAAACAAAGGATTTAAATACTTACCAATAAGCAGTTGTTGTTCTTGTATTTAAAAAAAAACAAACAAACATTGTTTGAGGATTTATAAAGGTAATGTCATAACTTCCTTTTGAGGTTGTTATAAATAGCTAATAAATGAATAATATAACAGATAATATTACTGTTAACTGCTGAGAAAACTGATCGTAGAAAGCTTTATAGCCTGCTCAAAAAAATTAAGGGAACACAGCTTGTAAAAACAGCTTAGATAGCAAAGGCAGCACCAAAACACTGAAGAAAAAGCATGGCCCCCACATTCTTATATGCATGCCTGACAATGTCGGGGCAGGCTCCTAATGAGACGACTGATAGTGTCCTGGGGGATCGCCTCCCAGATCTGAACCAGGGCATCACTGAGCTCCTGGAGAGACTGAGGAGTTCCAGAGGTGTTCTGTTGGATTTAGGTTAGGAGAACGTGGGGGGCCACTCGTGCTACATGAGACCGGGCATTGTTGTGCACCAGGAGGAACCCAGGACCCACTGGACCAGCGTAGGGTCTTTTATCCCAATACCTAATGGCAGTCAGGGTACCGGTGCCTATAGATATCTGTGTGTCCCTCCATGGACATGCCTCCACAGACCATCACTGACCAACCACCAAAGTGGTCATGTTGAATGATGTTACAGGCAGCATTATATTCTCCACAACTTCTCCAGACCCTTTCATACCTGTCACATGTGCTCTGGGTAAACCTCTCATCTGTGAAAAGCGCAGGGCATCAGAGGTGGTCCTGTCAATTCTGGAATTCTATAGCAAATGCCAATCAGGCTCCACGGTGCCAGGCAGTGCGCACAGAGGCCACTAGAGGATGTTGAGCCCTCAGGCCACCCTCATGAAGTCTGTTTGTGATTGTTTGGCCAGAGACATTCACACCAGTGGCCTGCTGTCATTCTGTACTGCTCTGGCAGTGCTCATCCTGTTCCTCCTTGCACAAAGGAGCAGATGCAGGTCCTGCCGATGGGTTAAGGACCTTCCACGGCCCTGTCCAGCTCTCCTAGAGTAACCGCCTGTCTCTTGGAATCTCCTCCAAGCTCTTGAGACTGTGCTGGGAGGCACAGCAAACCTTCTGGCAATGTTACGTAATGATGTGCCATCCTGAAGGAGTTTGAATACCTGTGCAACCTGTGTAGGATTGCCTCATCCTACAGTCCTGATTATTGTAGTTAGTTTCAGGTACCTGCAGATCTTTTATAGAACAAATGAGCTCACACCCACAATGAGAATGACCCTTTTCCGCGATTGTGAGAACAGACTCAATAGATAAGATTTAAATTATTATATCAACAGTAGTGACTCAAAATGAAACTATCAAAGAATAAAGATATTCTAATATTACTTTGTTATACTGACTTGAAAAGCAATTAGGTTTGATAAATGATTCCCTGTGCAGTACTAATATACATGCACTGATACGTGCACACGCTTGCATAGACTGTGTGGTGACCTCTAGAGCTGTGAACATGGAGTCAGTGTCAGTTTGCATGGCCTAGGGTCATCTGACAGCTCTAAACAAGACTCTCATTAACACTAGGCCATTAAAAGCACCTGCTGGCAGGGTGTTTGTGTGTGTCTCTGTGTGTGTGTTTGTAATTCATAGCCATGAATTTGGGGTCCGGGTTGACGGTGAACAGAAACGACAAGTGTCAGTTTGTTCTTCAGCAACATATCCCATCAGACAGCAGCACTACACAAAGCACCGATGTGAGGTGTTAAAGACTGATGGAGGAGTGGAGACATTTTAGAGCAGCAGCGGTGGTTGCTTAATCCATCTGCAGGAGTTATGTGGTGTTGTTGCTAAAGCAGATACTGAGAACTTCTTCTACTTGTTCCATCACACCTATAAATAAAAGCTTCTTTGCCATTGAGGTGATAGTGCTTTTAAAGTGCGCAGGCAGTAAAGCGGGCACCTCCAGATACAGCACTTCCATAGTGGCATTAGATTCAACAAGAAACCAAAAAGAAACAAAACACCAAATCAAATTAATGAGGATAAAATTTTTACTGTAAAAATGTAACTGTGTTGTTTTCTGACAGCTTTTTTGCAACCTTCACATAACTTCCGGTACTCTCAATTCCAGGATGTCATGGTGCAAATAAATAACAATGCTGTTGTTTTTAATGAACATAACGCATTTATGAGCAACTGTTAATAATCCTTCTTGAACATAATAATCCACATTTATTATGAAATGATGACAAAGTTAAGGAATTACCTTGTTATTAAAGTAAGTTCTTAATTCAGAAATATTCAAAAAATTCAGAGCAGTTTCTTTCCTCAAGCTACTGAATGACTACTGAACTCATCCTCCACACTTTACTACAAATAATAGCTTTATTCTATGACTAAATTATATATTCATCCATATATAATTATTTTTTAAAGAAGCATAAAGGGACTATGTTACACCACCAATTTTTATTCTCATCTCACTGTGATGAAAATAGAAATGAATCTTAAATACAAACGCGTTTATTTTCAGTTTAATTCTTTAGTTGCTTTCTTTAGTGTTCATTGATCCTAACACGCACGGCTAGACACAAAAGTACACTATACTGCCAAAAGTATTCGCTCGTCTGCCTTCACACGCAGATGAACTTGAGTCACATCCCATTCTTAATCAATAGGGTTGTTGGCCCACCCTTTGGAGCTGTAACATCTTCAACTCTTCTGGGAAGGCTTTCCACAAGGTTTACGAGTGTTTATGGGAATTTTTGACCATTCTTCCAAAAGCGTAATTATGAGGTCAGACACTGATGTTGGACAAAAAAGGCCTGGCTCGCAGTCTCTGCTCCAATTCATCCCAAAGGTGTTCTGTCCGGTTGATAGAATGATGTGAATGGGTGAGTGAATACTTTTATTAATATAGTGTATGTTTGCATGAGCAGAGACAGGGTGCACAGAGTGTGCTGCAGTGTGCGTGTGCCAGGGTTTGCTAGAAATGGTATAATTTATCCCACCTAATTAATTATAGTCCAACACTGAGAAGAGTTATTCTCGTCACTCAATCGGCTCCTCAGACGACAGGAGGAAAGACCCAGATAAACTCCTGGAGTCTGAAAAGACCGAAGCTTTTTTTTTGAAGTCTCCCTCTCTTCTCGGGCTGATTCGCCGTGCCTGTTTAGTCGGTTTCACATTACCATTTAAATAAAGAGGCTAGCTAAATGACCACTGGTAGAACATAAAAAGAGAAAATAAATTGTTTTTCCTTCTCACTTTATTCTTTTCTCTTTCTAGCTCAAGCTCCTCATCATTTTTAATTTGTTTAGTCTGGGGGATACGGTTGATAAAAATGTGCAGAAGAATCCAAATGCAAAATGAAGCATTCATCTTTGATTACAAGGCAAATCTAATCTCTTTTAATGGATAACAATGACTCACAAAGCTAAGCAGACTTGAAACGACTCAGGTACGTTAATTTCTTGAAGAGAATTGATTATGATAATCTAAAATGACAACAAACAAGAAAACGGCATGAACAACCACTGCGTATAAAGTTTGCTTCAGAAAAGACCTGATGATGAAAAGGGATAATGTCAAACGATAAAGCTGAACAGAAAGTGCAACATAGAGAGTAAAAAGAGCTCTGGGGGCCAAACCGTATCTAGAAGTTATCTTTTAACAATTATCAGATTTTTTAGTGCCACAGGTTTAAAGAATATGCATAATATGTGCAGCAATTTAAGCACAAGTTTTGAAAACATTAATATAAATCAAAGCCTTATAAATTATGTTTTTGTAATTTTTTTGCTACTCTATCAAAAGTGGTAACTATTAATTAAATGCTGATATACAAGCAACAGCATTAGTTTGACAGAAATGTGTAAAATAAAATAAAAATCCAGCTGATTTTTGTGCATCTGTAGATGCTGACAGAAGTGCTGTTTGATCTGTAGCATGCATGAGTGAAAACACGCTCTTGACACCCCACACCCATCATCAAGGAGGTGAGCAGATTGTATTGGACACAGATTGATTGCCCTTGAAATCCAGCAAAATTGCTTAGCTTGTAACAAGTTTTATTTACTACATTAAATTATCATTAAAATGCTATTAGCGCAATTAGTTGATTTCCATTATAAACAACACATCTATGGTGAGAGAGGCACCAAGTGATGGGTGGGTGGGGGTGGTGGTTATAGTAGGGACGTGTGTAAGGAGGGCAGCGGAGGAAAGCAGGAAGCAAGAGGAGAGGAGGGAGGAGAGAAATGGAAAGAGGATATATGAGGAGAGGGGAGGTGAGTCAGGAAAGATAGCGGGGACGAGAGAGCAGTGGGAGATGAATATTAAGCAGCTGTAGTGATTAGGGTGGTGCTGCAGAGTGGCACTGTGACAGTGACATTGTCTGCCATTGGCAGCCCCTGCCATGGCGATTCACTGGAACCTGCTTCATTTGGGCCATAATTAGCTTAAATGTTCAGAGAATGAAAAATTCATCATCGCTTTGAATCTTGTTAATTGGGAGAGCCATCTGCATTAATAGAGGCCATTTGGATGCTCCGTATTTAAGTATGCATGCGTGTGTGTGCGCACATTCACAGGTATGTATGCGCGTGCATAAGTGTGTGTAGGGTAGGAGAGCAGAGTTTTGCATCTACTTACCAGAAGGGCTGATGGACTCCAAACTTTAACAGTTTTTATCATTGAAGCTGCAAAATAAGCTCCTTAAAAATGATAAGGACCTCCGAACATTGCTGGCAGCAAAGATGAATTTAATAGTCAGGACCTACCAGCATATCTTATCATACAGCTAACTGACAATGTATGAACACCGAGATTGGTGAAGGTATGGGTGGTACTTCATCAATGTGTGCGAAGACCAAAGGCAGAATTACTAAGTACCTACTTGATGTCTGTCACTCCTGCAGCCATTTTTGAGATAATCAGAGTAGCAGAGTAGCAGAGATGAGTATATGAAAAAAGAAATAATGCATATATATATATATATATATATATATATAAACACACACACACTGCATGGTGTAAATAAATGCTACATAGATAAAACAACTAAATTGCCTAAAATGAAAAACAAACAAGTAACTCCTTTACCTACAGTCAGAGCAAAAGCTTGAATGAGACTCAATTAGAAAAGCATAAGCTCAACTCTTTTGTTACTTTTTAATTGTTTCCAGTAATGAGAAAAACCTTCCATGCCTTTGGGGAGAAAATATTGCCAGATAAGCTAGTTTGGTGCAAATGGAATCAAAGTCAATATATTGCATCAGTCAGTGATGGACAAAATTAATATTTGCAATCATGAAAGAGAACCCGATCAACAATACGGTGAATGTTTTACGTTTAGCGTGACTGCGGTTTGTGTACTCATATTACTCATGTGCTGGTGACGTGTTGTAACAAGGACCAGGATGTATTTCTTCTGTCAAAGCAGGAAAGATTTACAGCAGCAGCGGTGATGGTCAGTTACTGTTGCAAGCAGTATGAAATTAAGACTAATGTCCATTTATTTTCTTGTGCTGAGGCTGATTCCAAACCACCGTGACAGCGAACAACAGGAAGCCAGCGTGGAGAGACTTAAAATCCTATAATCAAGTCCTGAGCGTTGGGTTTAGACTTTTAGTTGGTGGCCAGTGTGCCATTAAATTTAGTTCAGTCTGGGTGAATGTGCTTTGTGGAGTGTGTTTCATATTCAGTAATAAAACATGCCACTATCTGTCCTTCCTCTAAATCCAGTGCGTACGTGTTTATGATCGTGGAAACAAACCTTGTTACTCAGAGGTAACATATGTACACAGTGCACCCTCTCTGAACTTCCCCTTCCATGAGGCAAATGCGGTTATATTTCTCCATTCAAAACACTAACAATGTCATAAAGAGAATGCATTACTGCCACCTATTATGCAGCGCTGCTGTGTGCACCATGTCTGCATTAAATGCAAAAGGTGAACACGATGAATCAGACAATGTTCCAAGAAGCTCCATAAAAGCACTGAAATGACCATATTCATTAGACTGTGTGTGTGACATAAATACAATATGTCTCCCTCTATGCTGCAGTGTGCGAGGAGGACACGGTGTTTATGCGACAGAGAGCCAGGCTGCAGAGCCCAGCCCAGTCTGGACCAACTCAGCCCAGCCCAGCTCGACCCAGCCAGCACTAATCCATCATCACCACGACTGAATCATCATGCTGCCAATAAAGAAAGGCAGCAATACATTATAGACATGTGGCAGGCTTTAGCGATAATGACATTGAGAAGTCCTCTTGGGCTGTATGAAAAGCCTGGGCGCATGACACACTTGCTTACAGAGGCAATAATGTATGGAAATGCTTCAGTGTGCAAGACAAGTGAGAAGAAAAGCGAGATGAAGGAGTGAGTGGAGTTCAGTCTGTCTATAAAGAAAGGCAACGGAAATGGCCTTCAATGACCACTTCCTATCAGTTTCTATTGTGGACTCATCCAAATGGAGAGCATTCAGAGATGATGTTCATTTTAGATTCATCTGCAATAAAAGCTATCTTACAAGCAATCTGATACGTCAACACCCCATTTCTGTGTTATCTTGGTCTATACAGTTCAGCTGATGCAATAGGATTTGGACACGTGGCATGTTAGATACAGAGTTGCCAATCATCAGCATGCTGTGTGGAACAGAGCAGCAGCATGACACCTAAATGAACCACTACACTATTACAGTTACCTGTGGTCTGTGCCATCCTGTTTTGTTGTGGATGATACTGAAAAAATTACGTGTTAATCCTCTCTATGAACTAAAGCCTGTGATGACAGAAAACTAATACTGCTAACTTAATCTCTCTGTCTTGGTGGTGTTAAACTCCTGGGTGACTTGCTGAAAATGTAAATCTCTGCTATTGTATTGACAAAACTTACATTTTTCCTTTTTCCCATTTCAAAGTTGGCTGAGTTGCTATGTGCTGAGGAATTCACATTAGCCTAAGGGTCATTCAGGTTTTATGAGAATCATTCAGCACATACAGCCCCCAATTTGGAAATGGAAAAACTCTTTTGACATCAATTATGTGGTACTGCAGTGTAAAAATAACACCTTTAAGACTTTGCACTTCAAGATATGGGAAATGTTTTAATGTTGATTTGGTCGTTTACCTTTAACCTTTTGAAAATTTGCCAGTGAACAATATGGTATGACCAAGAGGCAACTTCCAGAGCTGAAAAATGAATCCAATGTGGAAGTGCCATCAACTGCAATTTGTCTAGATTCATCTTCAGGCTAGCTGCAAAAGGGAGTTAATTCCACGTCAGACTGATATTATGGCTTGCTGTTTGGTGCAGACATTCATGCTTCAGTTCTGGTGAGTGAAATCCTAATATTTTAGAAGTCACTTAGCTCTCATTAGCTGGTCTGTGCGTTTGTGTGTTGCACTCATGCGGTTTACTAACCAAGGTAGCTAGTGTTAGTGGCTAAATTTGCACTCCAACTTTTAAGCCATATAAAAACAGCCAAAATGCTACAATTGAAACTTTAAAATGTCACGGTGGTGATATCCATCTTAAGAGTAAGACCTCAGAGGAGGTTCATGGATGTAGTGAAGGAGGACATGCAGAGAATTGGTGTGACAGAGGAGGATGCTAGGGATAGGGTGAGATGGAGGAAGTTGATTTGCTGTGGTGAACCCTAAAGGGAGCAGCTGAATTAAATAAATAAATAGATAAAAATCTTCTGATGGCTGCTTCCAGCATGATAATGCACCATGTCACAAATATCAAATCATGTTAAACTGGTTTTCTGAACATGACAGAGCACCTTTAGGATGTGGTTGAACAGGAGATTTGCATCATGCATGTGCAGCTTTCCCAAATCATAAGTGGTGAGAAGAGCCCAAGTGGCCGCAACCTACATCAAAAAGTAGTGGACACCTGTGTGCCAAGGCAGAAACATGCAGGAAGATCTCCAGCAGTGCCTGGGGCCCTCGCCAAGACCCAACGGAGGCCAGAGAGCACAACCTGGACCCACCCAGTCAGCACGGGCACCCAGAAATAGGAGCCCATAGTATCGCACGAGCTGAGGGACAGCGAACAGACCCAAAGCCCAGGAAGGACAACAGCCAGCACAACCGGGGCGACCAGGCACAGTCCCAGCAGCACAGGATGACCAGATCCGCAGGATGCCCACCCGAGCCCCCCACACTCACCACCCCCTGACAGAGCAAAAGGCGCCCACCCTGCCCGGGGAGCCATTTGCAGAGGCAGCGCACCGGCCCGCAGGGAGAACCACAACCCACATGGCACGGGCCAGCACAGCGTTGGGGGGGGCAGATAAAGGGAGGGATAGGGGAAAGTGAGCGCCACTCATCCTCCAGCCCAGCCGCACCATCCCAAATCCCACCCACAGATGCAAAGGTTTAATGGTGGTTAAAGGAACAAGCGCTGCTACTTTCGACAAAAAATGTTTCCTTTCACTCCACCTGAGCTCACCACCTCGATAATGGCTCTGCCTCTGTGTGTGCAGACAGACTGCACATAAAACAACTGCTGCTGTTGTGTTATCAGTGTTTTTATAGAAAAACTAAGGGCTGCATGTGCGCAGTGTTGTAATGCTTTGAATTCACGTGTCCTAAATACGTTCCTATTGCAGATCTATTTTTAGTCGTTAAACAGGGATTAAAGTATATAAATATTTTGACAGAGCCCCTTAGTACCGAACGGGTTGTTCCGTTGTTACCAAATGATTGTAGTGCTAATGGCAGCACCTGCTAGCAAATTGTGATAGCAATCCATTCTGTTAGCTAACAGCTGAAATTCTCATCCCAGCAGCACAAAACACACAGACAGATGTAGAGAGCAGCGGAGGCGTGGAAAAGCGTGTCAGTGATGATCCACTCGGTGTTAAAGACAGAGAACTTTAATGCTGCTAATGTGGGTAAAACACTCCACTTACTTGGAGGCACCTGAGCTGCAGAATTTAAACGAAGCATCAAATTTGTGTCGAGGATTTTTTATAATCAAATTATTTGAGTTACTCGAGGAATCGTTGCAGCCCTATTCTTCTCCCTAGCTACATTTTCCAATTCCTCCTGGGGGATCCTGAGGTGTTACCAGATCAGATTAGGAATATAATCTCTCTTCCTATTTGGACATGCCTGGAACACCTCCAAAGGGAGGTGCCCAAGGGACATCCTAACCAGATACCTGAACCACCTCAACTGGCTCCTTTTAACACATAGGAACAGTGGCTGTACTCCAAGCTCCCTCTGGATGTCTGAGCTCCTTACCCTATCTGTAAGGCTGAGCCTAGCCACCCTACAGAGGAAACTAATTTCAGCCACTACCCAGATTTCATGAATATAGGTGACGTTTGGGATGTAGATAGACTGGTAAATCGAAATCTTTGCTTTTTGGCTCATCTCTCTCTTCACCATTACAGTCCCTTTAAAATGCTGGCATTGCTGATGATGCCGCACCAAACCACCAGCCCAACTCACGTTCCACCTTCCCATCACTTGCGAATAAGATGCCAAGATACTTGAACTCCCTTGGTTTAGGCAGCATTCCACCATTTTACAGACTGTACATAGGTGTGTGAACCAAACTGGTGTAGTGATTCTGCTATTATGGCTAAAACCAAATACATTTTCCATGAAAATCATTGAACATCAAAATTAAAGGGCAGAATCCTTCAGCGTGCTGGGCTTCTTTGAGCCTCGTCTGACAGTTTGCGCATAATGAACATGGGAAAAAAAAACAAAAACACACAAGAAGTTTGTGCTGATAGAATAAAAGTCTCAATTTTATTTGTTTATCTATACATTAAACAGGTGTTCCTGAATGCAGCAAGAGAAAACACAGAACAGAATGCTAAGCGCCAAAGACTTGCTCGCATAGCAGAGGTGTGGCCGGTTTAGCAAAGACATGTACACTCTATCGCATATACTTATAACATTTTCTGAAAATGTAGGGTTGCCTCTGGGAGGCTATAATGAGGGAGTGTTAACTCCAATAGTCTTGAAATTCTTTTCACATTATCATACCAACTGGAAATACTCCATACAGTAATAACCCTGTCTTTCCCTAATGATCACTGCAATGTGTTTATGCCTAGTACAGACAGGTAGATATCCAAGCAGCCCTGTATAGCTCAGTTTAATCAACTCACTTAATACGAGTATGAAAATGTTGTTAATAGTTCTGTATGGATTTGTCATGTCGCTGTTGCCCCCTTTGACTCAATCTCAAGGCTATGCAGACACACTAAACACACCCCATCTCTGTAGTTGTCCCTCTATCCAACAGTGATGTGGTACCAGGTTAGTAATGCAACACCTGCATAGGAATTCAATAACACACAAACTCCCTGGGTCAATACCCTGGACCAGAGCAAAGCTTACAATTGAACTGTTATTAAACAGTCCAACGAATGGCTTAAGTGCTTCTGTGAAACCGACTGCTGTGTATCTGA
This sequence comes from Archocentrus centrarchus, assembly GCF_007364275.1. Taxonomy (NCBI): domain Eukaryota; kingdom Metazoa; phylum Chordata; class Actinopteri; order Cichliformes; family Cichlidae; genus Archocentrus; species Archocentrus centrarchus. The sequence goes on along the minus strand of NC_044349.1, from coordinate 21,424,532 downwards.
ACACACACTCTGCCCACAGTAGAGAGGTACCAGCACATTTCATGTTCACCAGCATGTTTGGAAATGAAAACAATAACCATCAGCAAGACCATACAAACATACTGAGAGAGAGAACTCGTCCCTCTCCCCCCAAAAAACATAAACAAAAAACCAAAATCAAAAAACAGAAAAACACTTTGGTGCAGAAAAGATTCCATTGTTACAGGGTAAAAGAAAATATAATGCACTTTGTATAATTACTCACAGTAAGTCAATCATTAATACTTTCTTACACTAAATGCATAATTTTAACATTTAAATTACATTTAAATCGTTTAAGTGACAGTGAGGGAAACGTGATGCAACAGGGGAATCACAGAAAAACTGGTAATTATTCAAACTGACATGAGGGAAAGTCTACGAACAGTCTTAATGAATATACCCTGATCTCATTTTTTGGCATGTTCCAATTTTTAGAAGTTTACACATTCCTCTACATGGGTATTATTATTCCACCTTAAAACTGAAGTACCAGTGGAATCCCTCTTCTATAACACAATCTGAGGTTAACACTGAGTCAAACATGGTTTTTGCTGTGGACCTCTTCTACTGCAACACACTCGGCCCAGTCCAACTGAGATTTCCCATATGGCATGCAACCAGTGAACAGTGGCATCCTCCAACTTTCACATCATCATCTGAGTGTGAGCTAATAATCATGTGTTATCTATAGCGTAACCTGATCTAACCAGTAAAAATGCATATTTCTGAAAATACACCGCAACAATGTAAATTGACAGACAACAGGTGCTAAAAGCAGATGCATCCATTTGAAATCAGCAACTTCTGAGGTACTTCTTAAACTCACAGCTGAGAAATATAATCACTATCTACAATATTTGGATGGATAGCATATAGTTGATACAGTAAAAGCAGGGTTATCGATTTTTGTGAACTATTTTGGCTTAGAATTCGATTTAGCTGAGGGGATAGTGGCGGTTGACACACCTGAATAAAACATAGCTGTATGACGATAAAAACATAGAAAAACAGCACCATTTGAGGTCCGATAGATCAGTTTTCGAACTGTTTGCTGGTAGCACCGTCAACCAGTATAAATCTCAGAATGCAATACAGAGACAGAACACAACCACTGATCAACTGCACAACATAGCAAAGAGCGAAGATATATATTCAGAGACGACCCCCTCACACAGACACCCCTTTACAGCAGCATCTTTAAGCAGGTAATAAAACTGATTTCTCCTAAGAATGATATTTGTGTACTGAGGTGTTTTACAAGTTTTTAATATGCTGTACATGTTGAGAGTAACCAGGTTTAACTTTTCCTATAGATTTTTTTTTTTTTAATATACACACATAGTTTACAGTCACTGACAAACAAACACCAGAGTAACAATGAGGTAGGACGGTGAAGTTAGATGAAGTAGAACCGGTTTGTGGATTGTATACAAATTTTCTGATAACTGTAATAAAAATATAGGCTTAACTATGTGTTCCTCTCATTTTCAACTAAGTCTGACATTGTATCTGAGGCTCAAACGTGTCTCTCATGTACATCTAACTCTGAAACCAGTGGGAGAGAGCCATTTATCTTGTTCCACACAGTGAAGCTAAAAACAGATTGCTTTTTCCCCTCGATCAAACTGTCAAAAAGCAACACAAAGCTCCTTCACTTCTGCAGCTTAAACAGGTGTTTACAACATAAGCCAAAACAACAAGCAAGGAGGACAGGATTTGCAGTTATCCAAGTTTTCTAAATCTCGTCCATATGAATGTCGGGAGAGTTAAGAAGTAAAGGTGGCACAGGAAAAAGATCACGGAGCCACCATGGTTATGTTTCCTGCCTATCACTACTTAAGTGTAACGGTGAAAGCACTGACAGGCCTGGTGTTGTGTTACGAAGCCAAACTAGTCTATAATATCCATTAATGGCTCTGCCTGGTTACATAATGGTACAGTATGTTACTAATATGCTGCTAAAACCCAAACTGCTCCTCTGCAAGTGACTGAGTACATTTGATAAAGATTGGCCTGGCCTTTACAGATTAAGCCAAATCTGGGTTTTAAAAAAAAAAAAAAAAAAAAAAAAAAACATACAGTACTTCCATACAGCTTTCATCCTTTGAAGACGGTTTTAGTTAAAGGATTAGGCTTAATGGCAATCCAAGAAACCAGCCTTAACATTTTAGATGATGTAATAGCTCTATTAATGGTCTTTCTTTAAGCATCATTTTAACCACACCCCCTTTTGGCAGAAACAACAAAGAAACAAACACAAATACAATACACGACAATGTCTCAGAATTTTAGCAAAGGTACTTTGCACAGCAGAAATCTTTTCTTTTAAAATGCACAGCCTAGCGTACATAAACCTTTGTACAGGGAAAAACAAAAAAAAAAATTAAAGGGCACTGAAAAAGGGAAATTTTTAGGAAACCCCCCAAACAGTAAATCAATAACACGTCACCACTAAGGCGACTTAAAATGAATTAAGCTCCATTAATGTGGCTTGGGCCATTTGTTTTGTGCAAAGCCTGCTAATTCTAAACCCCGTCTTTAGCTTGATCTCAGCATTCAGTACTTTGGCTCACAATTAACACTCACTTGTAAAAATACACTATTACCTCTATACGAGTCATATTTATACATTACCAGCATTTTGATGCATTAGGTTAAAGCACATATTCAGCTTGCACATCTCACTGGTCAATTTTTTTTTTACTGGTGAATCACGTTTTGCAGATACTAGGTACTTTCAATTTGCTAACTAAGTTTTTATTTTCCCATGAGGCCATGAAAGAGTTGTGGATTCCATTTTTGACTTAATTTAACTTACTGAAATGCAGTTTTCTAAAAAATACTTTAAAAAAAATCTTTATTACCCATTAAATCTATTAGGGCTGCCCCTGACCAAAGATCTTCCTAGTTGAGTATTTGTTGCACATTTATGATGTCGCTCTAATTATTAAAAAATCTTTTTAAACATATTTTTGAAATGTACTGGTTTGAAGGCTGAGACAGAACATTATAAGTAACACCATTAACACCGTGCTACATATCAGAGAAGACAAAAACAAACAAACCATAACCTTTGAAAGGGAAATTATACAAACTCATGGACAAAGTGTACTGCCTGTTAAAGACAGCAGCAAAAGAGGTAATTATTCTGATTGTGCTGCAACCACTAGTAAGTAGACTGACTGAAGACAGCGGCCATGCCAAGTGGCCAGCATTAGGCTACTTGCATATTTCAAATGAAAAGCCATGTCTGAGATTTATGAATGACAGGCACAAATATTTTCCTGTTACCTGCCTGCGCTTTGGATTTTGTGCATGACAAAAAGCGAAACTAAAAGTGTTTCCATGACTGACTAACTGACATTTCCTGTGAGGTGTGTGCGTGATTCCTTTTTAGGTCGATCAAGAATGTTCTGACTATGTTCTGACTGAGTGGGGCAGCCCTAAATTCTATCAAGCTTTTTGTGGAGCATCAACATGTCAGGGGCAAATCTGACAGACAAAACTAAATGTACCAAAACTCATTCTTGGCATAATAAACCATAAACAAAAAAATGTTTTAAGGTGCTTCATGATAACACAATGATTGTTAGGCCTTAATCTATGAAGACTTTTTTTTTTTAAAAATGAAAAAAAAAAGAAAAAAGGACAAATACCACAAATACATTTCTTTAAGATTGAAGAATTTGCCCATTTAAAGTGCATTCAATGTATATGATTTGTGTTGATCTAACTACTGCATCTCAACCGTTAGAGTGCAATGGTTTAACAATACAGAATTTCATCTTACTATGGCAGATCATCAGGTAGATCCTGTGAGGTTTACCAAATATCAGATATAGTAAATATAACATATGGGCTCGGCTAAAATTGGGTGTTAAGAAAAGCCTCGTCTCGTTTTCCAGAGATCAGTTTGGCTTAAGAGGGAGGGATTTTTTTTTCCATCTGTTTGTAGAATCCACTGATCTACGTTTGATTACAACGTCAAGCTTAAAGCCAACAATTCATATAAAAATTAAAAAAAAAAAGAAGTGTACAAAGAAACACAAGAAATTGATAGGTAATGTGGAATTACAACATCAATTAGCTAAACCAAACTTGACCAGAAGCTTGAAACCGTAACAAGACTACAAACTCAAATATCAATGTTTGGTGGAAAAAAATAAAGAGTTGTTTATGTACACTGAAGTAAAGTAGCTTAAGAAAAGGCTGATCTGAACTTTTGAAATAACAAAAACCAAGACAGACGATATGATACAGAAAAATAAATCAACAGACAAACGAGAATCTAGACTGTGAGGAGGAGAAAGGCTTGATGAGCAGCTCTGCAGTAGATTCACAGTTAGCCACAGCTAGGTCACAGTTGAGATTTCAATCTGCAGCGTTTAGTTCCAGCCTGCAGACTGCCACCCAAGCCATTTTGGATCCAAAAAAAAAAAAAAAAATTATATATAACAGAAGAAGAAGAAAAAAAAACATGAAAAAACATACAAGAGACTAAATTTTAAAGTTCTGATGGCATAGCTCAGGGGATGTTGTCACTGGAGCAACCTTACTTTTTTCCCCTGTGGCGTGGCTTAAACAAGAGGGGGTTATTATGGGGTTCAGCAGGGCCAGACAGCTTCAACAGCAAAATAATGTTCCAGACAGCTTTACCCATAGCTAACACTACTTCCACAAGAAGATGACCTGGACCGTGCAGAGCTGTGCCTCAATTTTCATCTTGGTAGCAGTCCGGCACAGCTAAATTTAATGGTGTGAACTACACAGAAAATAGTACCTGGCCACCCCTTACATTCTCACAGCAAAGTGCAGATAAAGCTTCATGACTTTAGCTTACAATACATTTACAATCACAGCATACTAGAAAACTCAGGAGCTTATCAGTCCCTGGTGATTGCCAGATCCATTTAAGGCCTTTCCAGGTGTCAACATGCCTGTACCACTGCAACTCAACAGTCAAGCTTCCTTAAAAAGTCACATGTTTGATTAGGAGTAGAACACAAATATCCAATCAAAACATTTCTTGTGCTCCCTCATGGATGGCAAATATTTCTAACCTAAAGGTCAATATAAAAAATAAAAAGACAAATACAGCACTCTATGACTCAACAGAGTCATACTTCCCATTTAATCTCAGTAAGCCGTCTATAATAAAGTTATATGTTGCGACTGACCCACACTTAAGTGGGAGCACACACACTCATAATTAATCTCTTTAGGAGCAACAGAATCTCTGCTGCAAAATGAAAATGAAATATGGCTGTTAATAATTACCAACCGCACCAACTCCCAGCAGTTATTGGGTAGTCACCATAACAGTCAACAGTTCACACATCCAAGATCTAATGCAAACTAGCATCATCTTCATACCATCAGAACAGTTCACCCAGGGAAATAATCTCTTACTTTTTAAAAGTTCAAGGACTCAACAATTATGTTCTGACACAGAACAATAAATTAATAATCACATCTAATTTCGCTTTTGACACATATGCACACACCTCAAGAATCCACATCTCTGTACCAATGCCACTGTAAAGCTTATAAAAACACTCATACCAGCCTATATCAAATTAGTTCACATGTTCGGTTTCTAACTGGTGGGTAAAGCTGTCTGTCAGCCAATTAGAAGAGTGGGCTAATAAAAATGTGATGGTCCTTCTTTAGAGGGGGTGGGGGTGGGGGGGGGCTCTTTGTTTAAACATTTCAAATAATAACCAATCCAAAGACATATGACCATTCCTGAAACAATTACAGCATCCCCCAACCACCCATACCAAGTCCCCTCAGTATCCTGCAGACCACGCGGGGGCAGAAGGCGCTGGCGTGACAGTTGATTACTATATGCCATCGTAGGTGAAGTTCTCCATCTTGACTGTCTGTCTGATGAGCAGCTTGGACTCCCGCCGCTCCTCATTCTTGATGGACTTGTTGATGTCCATTATCTTTTCACAAATGTATTTGTTCACTTTGGACAATCTCTGCGTTATCTCTGCACTGTCGGCTGTCTCTTGAGACACTCTGTCGTAGAGACACTCTGGGGAAGGAGCGAGTGTGAGTAATCAGTCCACATTGAAAAAAAACCCGCTCATTTTGAACTCGCCTGATGTATTAATGAATTTACCGTTAATAAAAACCTTTCTTGGACCTGATGTTTTGTACTTAAATCAGCTTTAAAAGGTTCAAAAAAGGGCTTGTCATGTTCACGATTTTGATTTCATAAATTCAAAAGTTTATCTTACCTCTAACAATCTTCAGCTTGCTGGGTGACAGTGGAGGTTTTGGCAGGGCATCCTTCTTCTTTTTAGTTGCCACTCCAGTGACACTGCGGTTTTTGAGGGTTTCTGTGCCCCAAATCATTACAGCTAGGTTCTTTGTGAACTTAGAGTCTCCCTGGGTTCGCTGCAGCTGGTGCCACTTCTCTTCCTCCACCCAGATCCCACCACCAAGGTGTACCTGGAAATGTTTGTGAAAACAAAAGTTTGTGAAAGGGACAATTTAAAGTTTGCATCTACAGTTTATTGTACAATAAACAGCGTGTTGTCCAGTTCATTGTTCTCAATTTAGCTGGCTTTATTAGTTTATAGTCAACAGAAGACAAATTAGATATCCGTGTTTTATATAAACAACATTACACCTTCCCACCTATTTAAGTGTTAAAACACTGCTGAACAAAAAATATCCTTAAAAAAAACAAACACCTTGTAAAAAAGTGGAAAATTAAAGTGGGAAAAAAACAGGGATCTTTGTGGCTCAAACTTCAGTTTACAGTGCAACTGTTTACAGATCAGATTTGGAGCTCGGCCACCAATTTCATTTCGAGTTATATATGGTTGAACAAAATGTTCAGCATTTGACTGAAAGAGACAAAAAAAAAAACAAAACAGGAAGCATGAAGGCCACTGGAAGAAAAACAGCATATTTTATGAATTGGGGACAGAGAGAAAAAAGATTTTTTTCAGTGATAATGACTCAGTTGCCAAAAAAAAAAAAAAAAAGAAGAAAAACAAATCACACTATGCTTTTATAATGTGTTACAGTTGCATCAATGCTTCAAATAAGTTATTTTAGACTGTTGGTAGGTGTTTACTAGGGAATGCCATGACCTCAGGCTCTTGTGTTCAGCCATGACAACTTCTCTCAGGAGGTCAGTCAGTAAATCGGCTGGCAATATCACATCATCTGCTACGGAACTTGGTATTATTTTTTAACCAGCATTTGAAATTTTAATCTCACATCTCAAAGCTCATACAGTCTTGTTGCTTTCATCTAAGAAACATTACAAATATCAAATTATTGTCATCCAATAATTTTGGAACTTTGTATGCACACTTTCTCTCACCTTGATAACCGTAACTCACTCTTCACGTGCATTTCACAGTCCTCCCTAGCCTGACTTCAACTGGTACAGAAAGCAGCAGCTAGGCTGCTTACAAAAACTAGCCAGTACTTGCACATAACCCCTATTCTTGCTGCCCATCAATGGCTTCCAGTGAATTCAGAATTCCTTTTAAAATTTTATTAATAAGATATAAAGCCCTACACCACCAGGCTCCAACATATAAAGCTGAGATACTGAGACATTATGATAGAAGTCTCTTTGAACATCTGATCAGGTTCTCTTAGTTGTTCCATGCCTCTGTATACCCAGAGGCGACCACGTGTTGGAGGTTGTAGTGCGTACACTTTGGAAGAGGCTTCCTCAGCCTATCAGGTCGGCTTAATTTAAACGACTGCTTTAAGACTAGCATTTCCTTAATCTGTCTCCCATTATTTTTGGCCATAGTTTACATCTAATGCGTCTATAGAAGTGTGTCTGTTGGAATGTATAATTATCTTCAATGTGTGGTTTTACTCAAACAGAAAAGTAACTTGAAACTGTGTGCTTTAAAAAGTGCTATACAAATAAAGGTTTAATTATTATTATCATAACATCTGATACAGATAAGAACCAGAGGCCTAAGAGTGCACGTGCAAACAGACAGGATCTTGTGGATAAATAAGAATATGCCATGAAATTTGGCTTCACCATCTACAATCTTCCAAAGGAGCAGAAAAAAAATTAAATGAGGAGAACCAAGAGAACCAAGCTGATTTTCCTTTTTCTTGTGTCTCAACAATGGTGTAATATCTGCGGTGTTGCACATATTATTAAAATTCTCGTACAGTGATGAAAGAGAGAGTAAACATACCCAACTGTGGCAGGACACATTCAACTTTCACTTCCCGCTTAGACTGAATCACACTTTCCAAGAAGGGCCACTTTCACCCTCTAGGATACGTAAACAAGTTCTGTCCACTACTTTTGGATTTTTACACAGTCACTGTACATTGCATAAGCCTGGACCAAACAATTCAAGCTGATTGCCATGGCAGACTGCCCTGGTCTTCTAGGTGAGCTACTGCAACCGGGGGGGGGGGGCATGACTCTCTTTCGCTTCTCTCCTCTCTTATCACTGTAAAGTCTTTAGGCTAGCATCCAAAAGGCTTTTCCCTGTGCAGCTAATGTGCTTTAGGCCCCCGGCCAGCAGACAAGCTTTTTACTGCCCTCGAGATAGAAAAGACAGTTCCTTTTCTTCTTTTTCCACCACCACTCCCCACCCTTTCCACCGCACTCTCAGTAGGGTTAACCTGTCAGTCACTTTAAATTCCTCTCGTGCAAATAATTAATATGAGGTCCCTGATGTAGGACAGTTCTAATTTGCAAGTGTTCTTCACGCTTGAAGTGGCTGCAGGCCCCAGAGCTTGTACTACCAATTCCCCCCCCTGTCATCAGCGACAGGACGCTGGTTGAGTTACAGCAGCGGGGGCAGTAAAGAACCCTAACAGGCTAATAAACACTGATGATGCTGGCTGCGCTTGCAGGAACAATAATAATCTTCTCAACCTTGTTTACCTGCAAGGGTAGGGCAGCTAGGGGGAAAGGACTGATCAACTATGACAGCATGTTCCTATATTCAAAGGTGTTAAAAGAAAACACAGAATTTCCTATAAAAATCAGAATACTGTTCATAACCACTGACAAGGAAAAATGAGAGGGAACCAAATGATTCAAAGCTCTCAAAATTGGACACGGGTTATTAAGATTACATGCAAGTCAGGGTTTAAGTGCCCTCTCTGCTTTACCGTATAAATTACAAGTTCACTCAAATATATAGCCAAAGAGGATGGGTATATACATGTGCATAATTGCAAATACAGGCCTGTTTACTCCTAACTGAACTTTTATAGCAAATCTTTATCTGCATTAGAAAATATGAAATTAACTGGATTGGACTGTGCTAAAGGCCTTGCAATCACTTTCATGACATCAGTTTGAATTTTCATGCAGAGGATCCTCCTGTTTTCACTTGGATGACTTGTGTTTTAAAAAAATTGTGTCAGCATGAAAAGATGGGAGATATATATACAGCCATGAAACATCACAAAAAGGAACTACACAAAATAATAATAAAGGCATTATTCATGTGGCAGTTAGAGTGAAACCTGGAAACCTAATTAAATATACAGTGATTTGTAGTTCAGGGAAACATACCTTCCCATCATTGCAGGTGTATACTGTTCTAGGTGAGGGGGAGTAGCTGGAACTTGTGTTGGCTTCTTCTCTGCATGTCTCCTGGGCCTCAACAATAGGTTCAACCACTTCAGCCTTGATTGTCTGAGTGCCATTGTCATGCATAGGCTCTAGGAGACAAACGAGACATTAACCATCATGGAGATAAATGCTACAATAAAGTGTTCAGTTAATGCAACTCACGGTCAACTTTACAAAACTAAAACACACTAAAATACAGTGGAAATGGGGAAAAATCCTAGTTGTAAACAGCTAGTAGGACCTTAATTCCTACAGTAGTACAGTGTGAGTTTTTTTTTCTTGCCTTCACCATTGGAACAGTGCCCACCTGCTTGTTTGCTTGCTATGCGCCTTGGGCACAGGCTTCCCTGTGCCTTGTGACAGGCAGTTATTTTAGCCCAGTAACTAAGCTGGCTTGGTGGCTGGCCACGCTAAGCTCCAATGTAGCTGATGAGTTTTAATATCGGTCAACGCACTCCATCCCCTGCCTGACAGCACCCCAGGGTGCTTTAATCTTTAGCCTGTCCATTAGATGGTCTAGCCAGTAGCCTGGCGCCTCTGTTCAGATCTGTAGGGGGTCTAAGGTTAAGACCAGCATCTGGCAGAGCTCCTGTATGTACAGAACTGTGCACTGCAATGACACTATTTTTAATCACACAACCACAGGGCATTTTATTCAACTTCCAGTACTGGACTTAACACTTCAGCAATGGACCTATTAAAATCTCTTTGGATTATAAGTTTTACATATACATCATGCTCCAAAGGTTTCTTCAATTTTTATCTTATCCTAATTCTGGCAGGAACCAGTGCTGTTGTGGTAATTATAATCAAGCTGTATGTGACACTAAGCTATAGACATTGTATTTGATTTAAGCTTACTACAATACAATGGCAAAACTGCACTACTTTCAAATGCTACATTGTTTTTAAGGCTTATCTGATATAATTGTGCATCTAATATTCCTAAATCAAAGTAACATCAGTCCAGGATCGTCGCCTTGTTACGACATTATAGCTTTACAACTACGGGAAAAATATATAATAAATACTTAGTGGGTGGTGGAGAAGCATCAGCACTAGCAGGCACAATTTAAGTGCCCAAGACCATGCAGGGACAATAAAAGAATCTAACATACAATTTTCACCCAGCAGAATTTTGTTTTGACCTTGTTACCCTATTCTCTCCTTTCCTCTTTCCCCTCACACCCCAACCAACAGATGGCCGTCCCTCCCTGAACCTGGAGGTCTCTTCCGGTTAAAAGGAAGAGACCTCCGGATCTTCCTACACACCATCAGTCAAGTGCTTGCTCGTAGGAGATTTTCTGATTCTCTCTCTAATATTGTTGGGGTTTAACTTGCAATATAAAGCACCTTGTTATGAATCAGCAATATATAAAATTGAGTGCTGAATGAGTATTAGTTAGCTTTATTTTTTCCTTTTATTCATCTTTTTGTTGTTGTTTGCTTAGCTTGAGAGAACTATTACCTGAATTGTTCTTTAGGCATTTTTTTTTTTGCCTTTATTGGGACAATTGAGCGAGTGAAGGAAAATGACATGCAGGCAGTGGAATCAAACCCAGGTCTCTGCAGCCTTATGACATAACGGTCGCATGCTCAACCAGGTGGGCTATAGCGGTGCTCTTTTACCTGAAGAACCTTTCAGGCTTTGTGGCAGACAGAAAACTTCTCCAGTGTGAGGTTTTTTTTTTTTTTCTGAAGGCTCAAAGCTATGAAAAATGTGAGCAGTTAGTTGCAATGACAATCCAGCGGCAACAGTGGGACCCACATGCTGCGATGAAATGATGTCATTTTAAAGATAGCTACAACTCTTCCATGGATGTGAACAGGAAGGAATCTCATTTTATATATGAATCAGTTCTTGAGCAGATTAAATGAATTAACCCACTCAGCCATCATAAGACACATAACAAACTAAACCCATTAAACTCAAATTTAAGTCACTTTAGAGAAGATATACTTCTATTTTTAGTTATAATAAAAGTTTAGCAATAATAAGACGTGAAAAAGACAAGCTCTGAAAAAAATATGAAAAACTATTTTAGGCCTGGTCTCTATATTTTTCTCAGCGTTTCATCTCTTTTTTCATTTCAACCTCTTTTTTGGAGAAAACATTATTGTTGGCATTTGTCATCCTGACCTTGTCTGGAGAGACAGGGTAAAATTAGTGTGCTGTGTGGACATAAAGTGAACACTAAATTTAATATCTATCCACATGCTTGCTGCCAATCTTCGTCCACTGAAAAGGTTCCCTTATGGCTCCACAGACATTACTGTATAAGAAAAAGTATATTCAATCTAAATACAAACATCATCTTTAATGACTGATTAAAGTTTATCAGGAACTGGTCTGTGTTTGTGTGGATGCTCCTGGTCTCTCACCGCTGCCCAATCTCATGAGAAGTACATCTTGCAGTCTCCTGTTGAAGTCCCTCAGTTCTTTGACTTCTGTCAGCAAGCTGCCATATTCCTTCAGCTTCTTGGCTTGCTGCACCAACTGTCTACGGGTTCTCTCTAGCTCCTGCTGCAGCCTCCTCATCTCCTCCTCCTGTTGCCTGTAGCTGTGAACCAGCTCCTCGTACAGAACTCTGGGAACAACAGCGGCAGCTACCTCAGACACACAATCTGTGTCCACTGCCAAATGCTGCTGTTGCTGCTGGTGATGATGTCGCTGATGCTCTGCTTCCATATCTTCATCCTCATCATCGGCATCCTCTCCCACCTCAGCCAGTCGATCCTCATCCAGGTCCTCTTCGCCCTCCATACAGGAGCTGGCAGCATTTCTCTCCAGGCGAGCAACTACTGCTGCCAGGCTCTTGGATGAGTTAGAAAGGGGGCGTCCATGGTCCTGTGACAGGGCCTGAGGACAGTAATAACTCAATTTAGAGAGGAAATAGGATGGTAAAAAGAAACCTGACCTAGATTAAAAAAAGAATTATCATAGACTTTGAAAACTTTGGTGTTAGGCTTGTTATAACATTTTACAGTATTCTGTAAAATTCTTTCAGTGTGAACCTTCACTAAATACGTGACTAAATGTGACTCCGCTCAACACAGAAGAAAAAAATATTATATAAAACCACACATCTGTCTGAAATGACATGACGGGCAGACTTTAAATTGTTTGTTTTGACCGTGTGGATCTCAATAGGAAATGGGAGGAGAGGAGTCACAGAGTTCTTTGATGAGCTGCTCAGAGGATTTGTCTGTGAAAGGGCAGCTGTCCAGAGTGCTGAATTTGTGTTAATCCAGCATATGGTAAAAATAGTGTGGGGGATTTGGGGTGTCGGCCAAGTTTATGAAAATGTGACGTATCACTGATAGACGTATTTAAATATAAGAACAATGCTGTATAAAATCTACATGTGAAGTTATACATGCTCCCCACTTGAGAGTGTTGACGTGGCATTTTTTCACCATTATTGAACTTTGCAGGGTTTTCTCAGACACAGTAAAAGGCTAAGTTTGAGCAATTTTTGTTTTTGAAAGATAACATTTAATTTAATTAATTTTAATGTAAAGTATCTTCAAAGCATGATCAAGGGGTAGTGTGACAGAGTACCATGATACTGCTGACATTACCAAGTGTAAACACCTTTTGGTTTGGATCATTTATGTAGTCAATTACATGAATGTACAGACTCCTTTGCTGCAGTGTCAAACAACCACAGTGTACCTCTGGTCGTCCTACCTTTTTGTGCCTGAGTGGCATTCTTTCCTCTCCAAAATTGTTCTCAATGGAGTTTCCTGAATTCTTCGTGGACATCTTGGGAATTTTCATCTTCTTTTGTGTTATACTGTCTTCAAATTCTTCTACTGTATCTGTGAGCCCCAGAAATAGAAGCAGGAATAAACTCATAAAAGTCCCCAAAAAGTTGCAATATTTGTCATAAGCCTAAAAAGTATCTACGGAACCTTTTTTTAAAAAAAAAAAATCTGTCTTGTTTAGCCTCTCCATTCTGCTTCATCAAAGCAACTTTAGCATTAAACGAAGCAGAAATGTAAGCATGCCAGAGCACTGCGGTGCAAATGGTCCTGGGCTGGCGACATTGTACCGATCTCCCAGCTCAGACAGATCAGACTCGGGGATTAGTGATGTGGCTAAAGATCGTGCATAGAAAACGACCGCGAGCAAAACATTTCTGCAACTCCAAATAACCACGAGCAAAACATTTTAACTGCACACTTAAGCACATTTACACGATGAGCCTTCATGAAACGGCTACGACGCTGACATGATACTGACAGGTTGCTGTATGTTGTCTGCAACGACTGCAGCACCGCAAACCCTCTGTGGCACCAACCTGCAGATAAGCAAGCTAACACGGAAACTGCAGCCCACCAAAAGCTGCCGGACTGACATGTCAACCACATTCGAGAGCCCCAAAAGTAATGACAGCTCAGTCACCGCCTATCATATCTGTTTATAATACGGTGACAGTCCTGCGTGTGAACATCGGCAGTAGCATGCTAACACGGAACGAATACAAACCGAGCTAGCAAGCGTTAGCTTCGTGTTGTAAACAACCGTTGTGAGTCGCTAACGTTACATGCCACGTATTTAGCGACACAACCAATAATACCCAACCCAAACAAGAGGGGTAACTTAAGAGACATGGCACCTTGAGTGTGAAACCATATAAACTACCGACAGAAAGGTATGACCACATACCAAACTTATCTTAGCATATCTAACTAGCACATCTAGCTAGCCACAGCCGAGGACGTTGTTGTTGCTATCTGTGTCAGATTCCAGCTGATCACGTCCTGACAGATCGGGTCAAAACAAAAAAAAAAAAAAAAAGGACTTGCTTTGACACATTTCTGAGTTTCGCACACATCAGCGTTACTTGGACAGACGGAGAAAAGGAGCGTTAAAAAAGAGAAAATCTCCTGCGTTAGGAGGACAACTTACCTGCAAGGGCAAGGATCTGTGCTTCGCACGGCTGGCCTGCGCTGCCATTCTCTTCAGTTCTGTGAACCAGATACACCTTCTGATTATCAAAATCTGTTTTGTGCAGAGGTCTGAAATCTTCGACATTTGAAACGGGTAACGCGTAGCACATATCGTCTTCAAAGAATCTAACAAAAGCATACATTATTTACTTCTCTTTGGTCCTGCACTTTGGATATGGTTGACAGTTTTTCCTCACAAAGTATTAAAAAAAATATATACACATAGGGGGGGTTGGGGATGTTGTCTGCGCTCGGCTACTCTTGCCTGGTCCACATCACCAGGATAGATCATCAAGGCATAAGTAATAGACATGATTTTAACTTTGCTGTTAAGAAGTGCTTGGACGTGAAGGTATTCAAAAGCAATGCTTATTTAATTGTGTCAGAAATAGGGAATGCGTTTAACACTTTTAGTTCATTTTAATGTTAAAATATAAATAAATATTTATATTTGTATTTAAGGTTTTGTGATGCCATTTCAGTCATCATCCTTAATAATTTGCACATCCATTACACCTCATTCTATCTTCTAACTGTTTCAGAAAAGCCATCAAGATAATTACCTCCCTGGTTAGATTTCTTTGGTCTCTGTGTGCTTTCCTGCGTTTTCTGGTGTATACTTCTCATTTGTTCCTTGTATAACACCCAAAACACTTAAGGCCAGCTGACAGAGATGAACTCTTTGTTATTGTAAGACAGCCAGGTGGTTATACAACAGGATGGATTTCTCTCAGTTGGTACTCTAATGGAGGGCACCACAGTCGATAAATGACACTAACAATTTCGTTCTGCTTGGGCTGCTGTAATTGAAAAGTAACTGATGCAGAACTATATAGAGGCTTTCCCCTCCTCGTCTGATATTTCATTTCATAGTTTCAGGCATTTAGTTTAGTTATGATTAGGCCTGCTTCAAATGCCAGCTTCCCCGTGATGTTTGTTCACTCTCCTGTATGACCCGTCCCTGAGTCTGTTGATGTATACAAGAAAATTTCCAAACAAACAAAGCAATGACAATAACTCTGAAAAACGTATTACGTTGCCTCTCATTTTGCTGCAGATATTGGAGCAGCATTTGAAGCTCTTTTCAATACAAGTGCAGAGTTACATCTGCCAGTTATTGATTTGAGAGACCAGCTCACTACACTTTTCTGTGAAGAATCCATCAGCTGAACTGTCAAAGCTGAACACATTCCTTATACTCTTACAAAAGCTGAATTTTCCCACATTTTAAAGTGAATGTACTGACAATTATTTAGAAGCCCGAGGCTCAGCCAAAGATATCTTGTGTGTCTATAGTATGTGGAACATTTTGGCAAACCCCACAAAATATAACAGGAATGGGAGTGATAGACAAGAGATTTGAGCAAGTTCTCAACAAGTTGAACAGAGGATTATTGTTAATCTAAGCTTCTGTTCAGTGGCTGTCCTGTCCTCAAAGCTGGGACTGTCAGCATAAGGCAGGTCAGTTTCTGAAGCATCTCCAGTGTTTAAAACCTGATATCGTTGCAGCCTGGAGAAGCTAAATCAGAATTTATACAACTTTCTCATGAAGATACATTCCACTAAGGTGAACCAAAGATACAACAGTATGTCCAGAGATACAACCAAGGTTTATCTTTCTAAATAAACTGCATGCTACAATTTCTGAATATGACATGAACAAATTATAACATGATAACAAACTTTAAACACTGTAAACACGAGAAACTGATGTCCAGCAGTAATAAAATATGACACAAATGCAGCAGCGCCAGATCCACTAAATACTGTGGCTGAGTGGTTTAAGCTTGGGATCAATAATTGAGAATTTGCAGTGTGCGTGTCATGTTTCTGACTGGGGGAATAAGATTTACTGAAACAGTTGCCAGTCTAAACTATTAATATACTGCACACCTAATAAATGTACAATAGCCTATATTGTTGGTTTAGTTAGAGATATAAAAGCACACACTACCACATTCAACCTACACGTGTTTCTTTCTTTCTTTTTTTTTTGCACCTTCTTAGAACCATCTGGATGTAAAACACAAGCAAACATTATCAGCAACAATAGCAACATTATAGCAACATTATGCAAATATTTTTCCCTTTCCAGAAGAAAGGAATTTGCTGCTAGCAGTACTTTTTTTTTTTTTTTCCCCTGATGATCCTTTTTGTGACAGACAGGCAACCTGTCCAGGGTGTACCCTGCCTCTCACTCTATAACCGCTGGGATAGGCTCTAGCCCCCCTGCAAACCTGAATCGGATAATCCTTTTCATATTTGGAGTTTATTAGATTATGAATTCTGTCTCTCCTAAACCACAAGAGACAAAAGCATAAACTAATTTAAGACAAATTTCCCAATCTGGTTTAAAAATAACAGAAGAAACAAAAAATAACTGGTCTTATTCTTTGCTCATAGAGATTTACTGGCAACCTTACAGAGCAGTAAACAGAAAAGTAAGAGAAAAAGGTTTGCACGATTTAGATCTCAGTAATGTCTAACCTCGGCATCAAGTACACCTTATGCAGAGCTGAGAATGATGCATTGCTCAGTTTTACTACTTTTTGTGGCAACAAGTGTAAGTAATGAGAGCCTTGCATAAATATGGTTGTGACAAGTAAAGGTGTTTTTACATCAAATGCGGGATGTACTTCATGCTGAAACCCATGTGTGGTACACAATGGTTTGTTGCTGCACTGAGCAAACTGCAAGCACTGTGCAGCGCACAACTTAGGAGCTCTTGTGGTCAATGTTCAAAGGGTCAACAAATGTGAATGTTGACCACTGAGCACTGTGATGACTGCCTGCACAGCCAATAGAAACAATGCATCCAGCCAGTCAGCAGGCAGAATGGCAAAATGCAGGAAAAGGTGATATCTTCAGTTGGATGTAATTGAATTATGTGTTTAGTGGCTCCATAGTGTAGTGGAATACATAATTGCCTAACGAGTCAAAGATCCCCAGTTTGATCCTGGAAGAGACACAAATCCTTTTGTGACCCCTTGTGAATAAGGGAGCAGCTGAAAGTAGATTTTTAAGGCGCTTTTTATATGTTGGAGTTTTTAATCTAGATCAGATGAGAAAACCCTTTTCTTGGAAACAGGTTTCCATCCAAACACACGTCACATGTGCTTTAATCGATGCTGTAGAAAACATGACTGTCTTTTATACAGTCATTTGTTTTAACCAATCTTCTTATAGTTAAACTAAATAAAAATGAAAAAAAGATTTTAATTGAAAATGTTAATTAAAATAAAAATAGAATTAAAATATATAATTAACTACAACAATAATGTGTATTTATGAAAAATATATAAGATAGGTCTTATTTGGTGAAATGTGCCAACACATCTAGAAATACCAATTACATCACAACATAAAATGAAAACTAACACTGAAACCAAAACAGTTAAAAAAAAATAATTTAAAAAAATAAACAGAAATAAGCAAACGCACTGGAAACTGAAACTGAAATTTAAAACCAAATAAAAATAAAATCTAATAAAACAAAATTACAAAACTATAAGAACTGATTTTCAGTCACATAGCTTATTGTAGGCTGGCACTCTGTGTAAATGGAGATTAAACAGATCTGTTATGTGCTAATAGCTCTACAGATCTACTAAAGCTCTTGTGTTAATGAGGAAACACTGAAACCACTGAAAGTTTTGAAAACTCCACCTATTCTGCTCTGTCCTGTGTGCTGAACACAGCAGCAAAACTCATCCTTGATTGAAGTCAGAGTGATAACTGTGGTTTTTGAAGACCTGTATAGCCAAAAATGATTACCTACCTCAGTAACCTGAAGTCACCCCCTGGTCACCAAATTCTTCTTCCTCTCCATAAGCCGTGTCACTGAGATTGAGGAGATCTGCTAGTATTCCTTCCACTCCCTGGCCTGTCCTCAGTTGAAGTCAGCAGCACCCCATCCTCACTATATACAGTGTCAGCAGAACACTGCTTCCACTTTAAGTCATCTCATGTCTTGTTCTGTGACCTCTCTGAACATCTCCCACACCTTAGTTTTTGCTTCAACTACTGCCAGAGCCACATTCTGCTGATACCTATCAGATGCCTTTGGGACCCCACAGGTTAACCAAGTCCAATAAGACTCTTCCTTCAGTTTGACAGTCCCTTATACTTCCAATGTCCAATATTTGCACCAACCACCCTACAGCCACAGCTCCATACAGTGGGGAACTTGCCAATTTTGCAAGTTTTCCCACCTACAAAAAATGGAGAGGTCTGTAATTTTTATCGTAGGTACACTTCAACTGTGAGAGACAGAAACTAAAAAAGGAAAACCCAGAAAATCACGTTGTATCATTTTTAAATAAGTAATTTGCATTTTATTGCATGAAATAATTATTTGATCACTTACCAAACAGCAAGAATTCTGGCTCTCACAGACCTGTTAGTTTTTCTTTAAGAAGCCTTCCTATTCTGCACTAATTACTTGTATTATTTGCACTTGTTTGAACTTGTTGCCTGTATAAAAGACACCTGTCCACACAATCAATCATACTCCAACATCTCCACCATGCTCAAGACCAAAGAGCTGTCTAAGGACATCAGGGACAAAATTGTAGACCTGCACAAGGCTGGGATGGGCTACAGGACAATAGGTAAGCAGCTCGGTGAGAAGGCAACAACTGTTAGGCACAATTATTAGAAAATGGAAGAAACTCAAGATGACTATCAATCTTCTTCGGTCTGGGGCTCCATGCAAGTTCTCACCTCGTGGGGTAAGGATGATTCTGAGAAAGGTCAGGAACCAGACAAGAACTACACGGGGGGACCTGGTCAATGACCTGGAGAGAGCTGGGACCACAGTCTCAAAGATGACTGTTAGTAACACTATGCCATCATGGATTAAAATCCTGCAGGGCACGCAAGGTCCCCTTGCTCATGGCAGCAAATGTCCAGGCCTGTTTGAAGTTCACCACTGACCATCTGGATGATCCAGAGGAGGCATGGGAGAAGGTCATGTGGTCAGATGAGACCAAAATAGAGCATTTTGGTATCAACTCCACTCGCCGTGTTTGGAGGAAGAAGAAGGATGAGTACAACCCCAAGAACACTGTCCCAACCATGAAGTATGGGGGCGGAAACATCATACTTTGGGGGCACTTTTCTGAAAAGGGTACAGGATGACTGCACCATATTGAAGGGAGAATAGATGGGTCATGTATCGCAAGATTTTGGCCAACAACCTTCTTCCCTCAGTAAGAGCATTGAAGATGGGTCGTGGCTGGGTCTTCCAGCATGACAATGACCTGAAACACACAGCCAGGGCAACTAAGGAGCGGCTCTGTAAGAAGCATTTCAAGGTCCTGGAGTGGCCAAGCCAGTCTCCAGACCCGAACCCAATAGAAAATATTTGGAGGGAGCTGAAACTCAGTGTTGGCCAGCGACAGCCCCAAAACCTGAAAGATCTGGAGAAGATCTGTATGGAGGAGTGGGCCAAAATCCCTGCTGCAGTGTGTGCAAACTTGGTCAAAAACTACAGGAAATGTCTGATCTCTGTAATTGCAAACAAAGGTTTCTGTACCAAGTATTAAGTTCTGTTTTTCTACTGTATCAAATGCTTATTTCATGCAATAAAATGCAATCATACAATGTGATTATCTGGATCTGTTTTTTAGATTCTGTCTCTCTTGAAATGCTGGTGAAGTTCTGCTGGTGGTGGGAAATGAAGAGTTCACGTACCGGGGCCTCACATACCCTCACTAAATCTGTTGAAACACCAGGCCTGTCCAGCATCCTCCCCTGTCATCTGATCCAACTCACCACCCGGTGGTGATCAGTTGACAGCTCCACTACTCTCTTTATCCAAGTGTCTAAGATATACAGTTCAGGTATTCTGAACTGTCGTTAGGCACATAAGCACCTGTTCCCCACCTGAAGGTGCAAATTATCAACTTTCTTGTCCACTGGGGGAAAACCCCAACATACAGGCATCAAACAGGAGGGATACAAATATACCCACTCCTACTTGCCTGGTTCCAAAGTGGAGAGGCCAGTAACCCTGTCACAGACAGGAAAACCTTGTCCCTTGTTCCTTTTCTCTTCATAAAGGTTTCCTGAATGTATAAATGCTTGATGAATTGTTTAGGGCCAATACACCTCTGAAAATGTGAGAAGATATAAATGAAACCTAAAGTAAAATCTGTAAATTTAAAATAAATAATATTAACACAAACATTTGAACAGATGCCTATTTTAAGGGGGTAATAAAAAGTATGACATACGAGCATAATTAGATTTCTGATCCATCAATGAAAAACTGAAGTTTTCAGAAGTGTAAACAGATAAAACACACAGGAACGAGACTTGAATTTGATCAGTGTGACAAATTTCTGATACTACGCAGGCTCATTTACAAGGTTACCAAGTATGCTTTTGGTTTGTACTGTTATCTTAACAGTTGATTATTACAGACAAATACAGATCAGACAGATCAGTGCAATGAAAGGGAAAAAAAGCATTTTAGGATCTTACACTGGATAAGCCTAAGATGAGAGGAAAGCTGTTTCTCAGGAGCTGAAATTAAGAGGCTTGAGAAAGTGGTGAAAATCTCATTTTGATATTCTATTGAGCTCAATTTTGCCTAGGAGAAATATACTCCCACTAAGATGAGATCTTTAAATCTTCCTTTGCTCTGTGTTGAAATAACGTCTTCAAAATAATTTTTTATTGTACTCTAACTTGAAATAGGGAGAATGGCTCCTCTCTGATAGGCAGCAAAATGTAACAGGTTGTGTTTATGTTGTGCTCTGTTATCACAACCTAAATTGGAGGATATCGGCGAGGATAAACAACCTAAATTTGTTTTCATTATTACCAGCTGTGAGAATCTCCTCGGCTTCATCTGTGCGGTACATTGTGAGAACATTGTACGCCAACACCATACTCAAAACCGGCTTTAAATATGTATTTAGTGAAGGGTATGAAACAAGTTTAGTTTTACTCCACCTGTTAAGCTGCTTATTAGTATGTGAAGTTTGATGTGTTATTCTAAAATACTTCTTCCTATTTAAATGTGAGTCTTATTTACATATACATATTTAGCCCCTTCCTGATTTCTTAGCTTTTTGCATAGTTGTCGCACTTACAGGTTTCAGATCATCAAACAAATTTTAATATTAAACAAAGATAACCCCTGTAAATACAAAATGCAGGTTTTAAATGATGATTTCATTTATTAAGGGAAAAAAGCTATCCAAACCTAGCCACCCAATGTGGCTGAATTAAAACAATTCTGCAAAGAAGAGTGGGCCAAAATTCCTCCAAAGCGATGTGAAAGACTCATTGTTGGTTATTGCAAATGCTTGATTGCAGTTCTTGCTGCCAAGAGTGGCACAACCAGTTATTAGGTTTAGGGGGTAATTAATTTTTCACATAGGGCCAGGTAGGTTTGGATAGCTTTTTTTTTTTTTTTCCCTTAATGAATGAAACTATCATTTAAAAATACTGTCAGCTGCCAGTGATAGTGCTCAGCCTCCCGGCAGTAGAATCTTCAGGTGGCACAAATCCCCTGGAAGTACAACTTCTAGAACACATAATTATCGGGTCTCAGTAGATCTTAATGGGTGCATATGAGCCTCAGTGACTTTATTCACCATATCAATTCAAAAGCAAATGGCTAAGTAAGAATCAGGAATAAGAAATGATAAATCTTTTATAAACCACAGAAAATACTGTCACTTTGAGAACTAAGTCATCTGAGACTTTTAGTGGATCTATGGTACATCTATGGCATCAGTTTGAAAATCCTAGGTGACATTTTTCTAAAGATTTTCAGAAAACTTGACCTCCGACCTTGTCGAGATTCAAATTGTGTGAGATTTTTAGTAGATGCACCTATTAAATTCATTTGAACATCCTAGGTGACATCATTGTCACGTTATCGTGTTCACAAGATTTTCAGAAAACCTGACCTCTGACCTTCAGGTCAAGAGGTCAAGGAGATTCAAACTCATCCTAGATTCTTAGTAGCTGCTTCTATGGTTTGAATTTGAACATCCTGAGTCACATGGTTCTTGAATTATGCTCTTCACAATGTTGAAAACTGGCTGTCTGCCCGCCCGGCGCGGTGACGACAGAATAAAGCAGCATCTTGTATTTATTCAGGTTATCTTTGTCTAATATTACAATTTATTTGATGATCTGAAATGCAAGCGTGATCAGAAAGTGGGCAAATACTTTTTCACAGCACTGTACTGCACCTTCAATAGCACATGAACACAATGAAACTGAAGCAATATATTCTCTTTATGTTCACTAGTCTTCCATTTCACTATCACTGCTCAGCAATGCTGGATTATCTGTAGTATCTCTAATCAACTTTACATATATTTTTAGTTCCTTGGAAAAACTGAGACTGTCTGCTATAATGCATTCTTTATGTGGAAACATTTTTATTCACAGATAAATGTATGGTATGGATAATGTAAACGTAAGAATGGGATGTGCAATTTAATTATATTAAAGTTATTTTGGTTATATATAAATCCATTTTTTCCAGTGAGCCCCTGACTGATGAAGTCAGTAGAAACTGAAGAAATTGAAGCTGTTTCAATTTCTTCACTATTCATTTCTACTAAACATATTATCTGTTTTTCTATTTGATTCTGCAGAAATATGGAATAAAAGAAAAGAAATTCAAAGCCACCCAAACAGATTTCATTGTATAATTTAAAATATTCTAATTTATTAGCGTAAGAGGACTTTGGAAGGACAAGATAATATGTTTAAATTATCACTACAAAGGGCAGAGAGTAGAATTGGAATATTTATCAAAATAAACAAACTCTAGCATTTATAATTATGTGATTATGCAACTCCTCTTTCTATGTATATACATAAATAAACAGACCGACAAGCTGCAAAGAATATCTGCATGTTATTATACCAATCTAAGTCTGAATTGACCTTTACACACCAAAAACACTGTTAAACAAAAACAGTTTAAAGTTAAATGCTGTGTGCTCATTGCTGCGTGTTGATTTTTAACCATTAACAATTAAATTCACAGCTGCTATTTGTTTAATAAATCCATAATGCTCCTTTTTTAATCATTAGTCAAGCACACAAAACCTGTTCTGATTTGTCCTAAACTATTGGCACGCTAATTAGCTGGCGATCCAGTGATTCATTAAAGCTGAGGAATAACTCAAGATAATATTTTAGCAATATTTTATCTGTGGGGGAATTTGATTGGCTAAAGACACGAGTCAGGACAGAAGCCAGACATCATGTCCTGCCTATTAGCTCCACACTGCCAGGCTCATCTATCTTTATTGGTCATCCATTAGCCTGCATTAAAGGGAGACACGGGATAATAGCAGTAATGATGCTGATGATGGAATTAGACTGTGGGCACACACGTCATCATTGAAGTGTTGCGCCTGGAATCATAAAGAGCTCCCAAAGACAAACGGACAGATGGGTGGACAGTTAAAGTTTACAACCCCTTCATGCTTCAGATGAGTGCATGTGTGTATGGCACACAAATACATAGAGAAAAAGAGCAGAAGATGGAAAAACATCTATAGAGCTTGAAAGTGTGTACATTAACTTAAGTGCACACAGAGCCAATCTAAAGGCAACACCTGTGCCTGTCTGCAGGTTGGACAGATGCTGGTACAGGTGTGTGCATGATGATTGTTGGCAGGGCAGCCACAGCATACAGACACCACAATCAGCATAGTGACGATGCCAGGCATTAGGCAGCCAGCACGGAGGGATCATTAAGGTAACTTTCTGGAAAGAAGCTCTAAGATCAGGGTAGTCCAAAGCAATATGAAGATATGGGTGTTTGGCTCCAAGATGACGGGTTCAGAGAGGCATAAACGTCTTTTATGGTCAACGCACTGCTACAATCAATCACGACTGTTTACTGTCCGGGGTAAAACCATTTTCCTATTTTGGTTTGAATCATCTCACCAGGCTTTCTCTTATTATGCCTCTTAATTAGCTCTGCATGAATTACTAATCAACCATGAAGAAGGCATTCACCAATTTAAAAAGTGATAGCCCATGAAATGAACAGCACAGTCTCATACAAGGACATCAGTTACTAATGCTGCGGGGCCTGAAAACAGACCTTTGACTGAAAGCGAGACAGAGGGAGGAAAAAAAGAAATAAAAATAAAGAAAGACGTGCACGGAGCGCAAACACATGCAGCGGCAAACCTTATTGTGAATAAATCCTTCATTAAATATTTAAAATGGTATCAGCGCAGGCCTCGCCTTCATGCTGTGCATACTCAGTGATTCACCCAGGAGACATTGATCTTCTTCAAAAGGAACATAATGACCACCAGAGAAATACTGATCATATTTCAGCACCAGTCAATTCAGTTCATTAGGGCCACTCTACCTCCTGCTGTGGACCGGCATTGATCTCACCAGTGTCACCAGACTGTTATTCTCTGCTAACTTGATAGGAAACTCACTAAACTGTAATTTATACAGTTGCAGCAACAAGTCGAACAATAGGCCACATGGAACAAACAAGCAGAAATATATGAAAGAGTGCAGATTGCCCTATCTGTGTAATAGCGACATGGACTGTCTGCCTCTGTGCCCTTTCTGCGTCGGCATCAAATGTCAGGCACGACACAAGAAATCCTAAAAGTATCAAGGCTGTCCCCGGGTTTCAGAGAGAATTTTTCTTATGCCTCTAATACCTTTTCCACCTTCTCCTCTCCTCTAATCTCCACTTATCTGGCAGCCAGGTGAGCTGCAGCACATGGCTGGTGGGCAGGCTTTGGTCTGTGGGAATACAGCTCATCTTAATGGTATTTTTCCCCCTTTTCCTCCTCTTCCCTCTGCATCTCTTACCCTTTCCTCCAGGGCAGCTGTCAGACAGAGACACAGGCAGCCAGAGAACTTTTCATTGCTGCTGTAACAGACAGCAGGGAGCCGCTGGGATTGGACGAGCGACCAAAGCTGCCCGTCATGCAGAGGGGCAGCCAGGCACACAGGTGCATAACATCTGACAGATAATAGCAGATAAAACCTGGGCCAACCAGCAGCTCGCTCCTCACTGGGGGATGGAGAACCTGTGGTGATGGGGTGGGGGATCAGATCAGGGTTGCAGGGGCATGTTAAGGGGCAAAGTGCTTTGACAACTAACGGCCTTTATTTAACCACCAACTGGTGATGCATAGACCCACACCCACACACACAGCAGTCAAGGACAGACAAGGTCACTGATCTCAAATCCCTCCACAGAATCATTGCTGCAGCTTACTGTACACCTGGAGGAGGTTAACACTGAATCTTAGCTTAATACTGAATGTTATGCAGCTACTGTGTCCTAAAGCATATAAAAGCCAGCAGCTTCCTTATTTTTTGTATTATTTTTTTTTTCTTTTAAGAGTGTGTACTAATTTTAACTGAAAGAGTTATGGATCTGTTTCAGTTCAAACTAATGGCGACAGAAACATCTTTAAATTTGTGTGCTTGTATGCACTTGTGTCAATTTATGTTGGCCCTATTTCACACCTACCTGCTGCTACCTGTCAGATAATTTTTGAGAAATTTACTCTTCATCAAATAGACAACACAAACAACACAACACTGCATTATCTCTATTCTTCAGCCAGGCCACACACACACACACACTCTTCCTGAGATTCTTGCTTTCAGTGTGAAAAAGAAAGCCATGCTGTCCAGATGCAGAATGCCAGCTGATGTGACAATGGGAAACACTGTCTGTCTCCTGGCGCTGAGAAACAAATTTAGTTTTATGGATGAGAAAACAGTCAACACAAATCTGGCAGTCACCTGCTGAAAGGCCCGCAACACACAGGCTGACTATAGTCAGGCACTGAGCAGGAACTCAGTCAGGTACAGCTGATTTTTAAGGAGCAAATGATAAAATGTTTACTCTAAAAAAAACTGTGTGGCCTCCAAATGACATAAGTCAAAAAAAAAACCATCAAGCAGAGTTATTTAGAAACTTAAACATTACCATTCCCTACTTGAATGTCTACTTTAAGTGGCTTGCTGACTGTGATTGGCCAGTAAAGCTCCATGTGTATCACTTCTTGATCTCCAACAGAGGTCAGTACAAAGTCACACACACACACACACACACACACACACACACACACACACACACACACACACACACACACACACACACACACACACAAGACATAATGAGCTGAACAACTTTATGGATTGAAGTAACTTCAGTGTCTGGAGCGGCAATTAAAAACAGAATTTCCCCTACAGAAATAAATGATGTATATTTTTTATTTATACATTCAGGACTCAACATACACGCCCATTGTACCACATGCTCCAAACAAAGATCTGACAGAAGGACTAAGGTACATACAAAAAGGCTGAAAATGACCTTCACCAAGACACTGAGTGTCTTGGCTGTATGTTTGCAAAGCCCTAACAATAAAATGAGCATTAACCAACTTCAATGAATAAACAATTAGTGTCCCAAAAGCTCTAAAGTAAGGAGAACTGCAATAAGTTGCAAAAAGTGATAAAGTAGTTGTTTAGAGAGACAAGGTCCCGGCCCCACACACACACACACACACACACACACACACACACACACACACACACACACACACACACACACACACACACACACACACACACACAGAGGGCAGAAATCCACTCCACCAGCCATAACACAGAGACAGAATGGCATCAACCTCTATTATCTAGTCCCTATGCTGCTAACACAAAAGGCTCCCTGGAACAAAAATCCAATCAGTCCTCTCTAGGAGGATTTGCTCCACAGCAGTGCTCAGCAACACTGGTGGCTCTGCTGGTGACAAAGAAATAATCTCAGAGCCCACAGCCTGTTCACAGACTGTTTACTGCCTTCGTCACATCGTCCTTTCAGAAAGAGGACAGAGTCTGTGCTTCTACGTTGTCATTTTAGTGTCCTCTGAGTTTAGCCCCCTCTCTCTCGCTCCCTTTTTCTGTATGCAAAAACATGAAACACATGGTTGACTGTGCGTACAGCGCATGAAATTACTGTATTTGTAACACTGAGAATATTTATTCTAAGCATTATCGGTATAAGCTTGAGAAAAAGAACCTTCAAGGCATATGGGCTATATGGAAACAGGTGTTAAATAATTGTTTGATGAAAAACATTTTCAAAATATTTTCAGTACTGTGCTGCCTCTAACCCCCCCCCCCCCCCCCCCCCCCCCCCCCCCCCCCCCCCCCCTGCTTCTGTCATTCCCTCTGGCTGCTATCTCTCACAGTCCTCCATTCTTTGTCTGGTAAATTATCACACTCGTTCTCCATTCATTAGCATGCTGCTGCTTATTTAGCTACGCTGTTGAGAAGCCTTCAACAAAATCAACTGGAAAATACACAATATGAGGCGGCCAGTGCACCTCTCTTCTCTCCTTCCACCAGACCTTCATCTCTTTCACTGTTTGCTTCATGTGTGTGTTTTCTAACCACATCAAAATGGAAGCATAGGTCCCTCATAATGAACAGGAGGGAGATAAAATATGTAAATTCACAGAGAAAGGATAAAATTAGGGCAGTAATAGGAGTTGTTGTTTTCACAGCTGCTCAATTACACAAAAGCCTGATAGTATTTTTTTTTAAATATAAATAATCTGGTTCTTTTTTCCACCAACCTATTCTTTCCTCTTTTCTGAAAAATCACATATTCCACTAAAAAAAATCTCTGCATATTGACAACCTAAAAGTCAGTCAAGCTGGCAGTCATTGAGACACTATCAGCTCAGGTATGTAGACCAGGGCTGGGCAGCAACCAGGAAGTCACATACAGGTTGTTCCAGAGCTCTCTTTTCACCTTCCCTCAGTGAAGCCAGCTTGGTTAGAAACACTGCTTCCTGTCCTGAAGTGAGCAAAAGAGACTTTTCTCAGTGTGGAAGCTGCTATACAGAAAAAGCCTGAGGTGTTAGGGTGGCAACATGTAAGTAAGAAGCTCAGAAATGTTTAGACACATCATAGCATAATAGCTTTACAGCGCTGTGACGGGGTTACCAGCTGGAGAGAAAAAAAATTGGGTTTAAACACTTTTCTCTGTTTTAAATGGAGACCTAATTAACATTTCAGAGAAACAGAGTGAGCATGACTAAAAGGTGCTAAAGACAAAACTGTAATTGCTTTGTTGCTTCTAAGTCATAAAATGTGTGGTTATGGAAAGATGGAAGTAAATGAGAAGAAAATGTTATAAATAAATGCAGATTTCTTATGTTTGAGCCTAATTCAAAGGGAAATGGTCTCATAGATAAAGATCAGCTGATGAAAGTCTATAGCTGAGCCAAAAAGAAACTGGTACACATGAGCGGGTTAACGTTAATTTTTTCTGCAAGATTAAAGACAGAAAGATTACGGTTCTGGCACAAACATCTTTTCATTGAAGTAAATCAGAAACTGTACCAACACAAACTTAAAATAATAATCTTTCACGAAGCAAGGATGTCACAGGTTTTAGAGACACTCTTTGTACACTAATAATGTGGCTCAACTCAACAAATGCAATTTTCATGAAGGCCATAAAAAGTACATCTGGACATAAATTCACAATATATTACCACATTGTTTAGGTGTCTGGCCAGAGACTTTTATCTGTTCACTGAATAAGGCGGCCAGGCTGGTGTATTGTACAAATGAGAGAAAGACTTTGTTGACCCCAAGTTTACCCTCAAGACAATTTAGTTCAAAGCAATCACCAACTTATTCTGGTTCTTTTCAGAAGCTTTATTCAAATAGTGAGACACTGTACATGCTGGTACATCTGTGGAAAATAATCAGGGAACGTGGGAGTTTAAAGGCACCCTCCAATTAAACTCAAGTTTTTAACCTTAGCATGTCAATTTGTTGTTTTTTAACCAATAAGCAAAAGAGGCAGTCAATGCCATGGCTGAGCATTTCCACCTCGAAAGTGTAGGGTACCAGAGACAGTCTGAAAGACCTAATGAACTGATCCCAGGAAGTGACCTGAAGCCATTTTTTTTTAAATTAGCTGTTTTATAATGCAACTCATGTTATCTATTATGGTTATATTTCAAATATCATACGAAGCAATATATAAAACACACTGCCATTCTGATCAAATCGCCTCACAGGCGACCCTGTGCAATTCCGTTTCTTCGGTATGTGTGATTTCAGTGATGAATGATGAGATTTTAATCAATGCTAAGAGATGAACTTTGAAATCTCAACGTGGCACATGTACAAAAAAAAGTTATTAAAAAAAGTACTTCCTTTTCACTCTAATAGAAAAACTTGTTTTATTTTATATCCCACATGTTTAGTTTTGTTTTACTTGACCATAATAAGTTTTGTTAAGCAGCGAGGCAACTTACCTCAGAAGTCAATGGAGGGCAAGGAAATCAAGCCATTAATGGTGCTATTAAGGGATGAACAGCCCACTGCCTAAGCCACAGCCACCAAGATTTAATCTTTTGCTAGTGTTATCAATTTAATTTCTAAGGGCATGAATGTCATGGTAATTTTGGAGTTTTAATGATTTCTTTAAACTGTTCTTTTTCCATGGTGGAATGATTGTACAGCATACAGTACATCTTTAATAACTTAAAAAAAAAATAAACAAGAATTGGGTGCACAAGTTTAGTTAGGAATTAGGAATTTATTTAGGATTCTCTCTAAGCCACACAGGGTCAAAAGTATACATAGAGTACACGTAGATGAGAGAAAATTAAAAATAAATTCAAACCTGTGCACCCAATTCTTGTGTTATTGAAGTTATTAAAGATGTATGCTATACAATCATTCCACCCTGTAAAAAGATCATTTCAAAGAAATAAATAAAAGCCCCAAAGTACCATGATAGTCATGCCCATGATGAATCTACAGTATCTAAACTTCTGATCACAGCTATGTGTGTATAAAAATGTCCCCACTCATCCTGCAGCCAGTCTTTGTTTGTCCTTCAAGCTCAGGTCCTCTACCAGAGGCCTGGGAGCCTGAGAGTCCTGTGCAGTATCTTAGCTGTTCCCAGGACTGCACTCTTCTGGACAGAGATCTTGGATGTCATTCCTGGAATCTGCTGGAGCCATACTCCCAGTTTGGGGGTCACTGCCCCGAGTGTTCTGATTACCACGGGTACCACTGTTACCTTCACCGTCCACATATGTGTATATATATATATATATATATATATATATATATATATATATATATATATATATATATATATATATATATATATATATATATATATATATATATATATATAAATACATGAATATATGATTCAGACACTCCTTGGGCAAAATGTGACCTTTGACCTAGGAGATATGTACTGTGGTTTTGTCTGGTGAAAGCAAAGCACAGAACCCAAAGAATATCTGTAAAAAGATGGACTCTAATGAAGAACATTTCTATTTTGTTCTGACAGAAACAGCAGGAAAATGGAGACACAAAGGGAGCAGTGATAGGCTGAAAGGGAAGAAAGTCAGAAGAGAGATCTGAGAACTGCCTATTATCTTCATGCTGCCTCATTGCATTAGACACACACGCTACACACTTCTGTGCACAAACCTAAAAGTGTGTGCACGAGAGCACACATGCACTCAGACACCCTCCTCTCAAATCGGCCCAGATCTCATGAATATGATTGACCTTTTTTCCACTGTAATGCTGAGAGTGCATAAAGGGGAAAGGAGAAACTAAACAGAGGCAAGCAGAGTTAATTTAGAACAACACATTATTGGGTGCTGACTGCAGATATGGAAAAGGACAATCTAATCGATAAGCTAAAAGAATGACAATAGCCTCTCAAATCAATGTCTGCACCCCATTTTCTCACTGTGAAAAGACAAAGCCTTTAATGCAGGTGTTGTTGCTGTTGTTCTGTTATGTGCGGTTTGCACCTGTTTGTGTGCGTTATGCGTAACTGCTTGTCGGTGTGTGAGTGTGTATGTACCTGGCTGCTGCTGTGGTGGAACAGTTGCCAGGACTAATCATTATTTAGTTGTGGTGGGGCTGGAAAGGTCAGCAGTCTGAAATGTCAGGCTGTGTTCAACAGGAGCCAGATGCAGTTGTGTGCCGCTCAAGTGTCCAATTAAAGAAGGCCGAGTGAGGTTTGAGTGGGTCTGTGTGCGGGAGTGTGTGTGAAATGAGAAAGATGGAGGGATGAGATACTGAGTGTTTTGGTTGAGCTTCCCTAAATATCTGTATATAGGAGTGTAATACATTGTATAAGGTATATATACACTCAGTAGCAAGCTTTTGTTGGGTTAGCCTCAAAAATGACACCATGCTTAATGAGCGCTTCACTAATCAATACAATCTCTCAGTCAGCATTTCTTACAGTGGTCTCTCTGAAGTCCCGGGGTTTACAGGTCTAAGACACCATGCCATCCATCCACAAGTTAAGGAGGATTTCTTTGTGAGCACAGAAAGAAATAAAGGTCCCACTAAAAGAACAGGACAGAAGGTACTTTGATCACTGAAACTTTCTAGTTTTAATCTCTGCGGTTTAAAAAAGGGAATGGCTGCTGCTAGCTGCAGCTCCTCCACTCTGTCGGCCTGCGATGTTTAGTCTACTAACATTCGTTTGGGGGCTTCCAGAATAAGGAGTGTTTATTGAAGCCCACTGCATAAATATTGAATATACTATATTAGATCATTTTAAAAAAAATCTATTATTCATGTAAATATATGAACACACTGTCAGTGGCACTTTGAATGAGATTTTCTTACAGAACCTGGGAGCTGCAGTTTTGCTTTAGCTCTCTGTTAGATTTATTTATTATGTGTGAATATATGTTTTAGTGTGAGTCACTGTTCAGAGTGGCTAATGAACATCATTAGAGACAGAAGCTAACAGAGCAGCAGGAGCAGAATCCTCATCAAATCTTTTTTTTCCCTCCTTTAGACAGAGTACATTATGAAGCCACTTGAGCCTATTAGCTCTTTTATACCCTGTGATTCCTCGTTTTCTCCGCGCTATGAAACGAGAGACAAAGTGAATAAAGGACAGGGAAAGGAGGAAAAAATACAGGACGAAAGGTCAAATGTATTACAACAATGCCAGTGTGATAAAATAAGATACTAATAAATAACTGCAGATAACGAGTGCTGTTAAGTCAAATGAGCAGAGGGCGAAGCATCAACAGCAAACAGGGAGGCAGGTGGTTGGTGGACAAGGAGAAAAGGAGCAAAGGAGCGGAAACTCCTTTAATCTTCGGGCGGGGGGGGGGGGGGGGGGGGGGGGGGGTGTCCTGCCTGTGTTTCCCTATCAGAATCACTCATCTGAAAGCTTCACTTGCTCCTCATACAGCCATCGTAATAACCTTCACCATATTCAGAGTGTGTATGTGTGTGTGTGTGTGTGTGTGTGTGTGTGTGTGTGTGTGTGTGTGTGTGTGTGTGTGTGTGTGTGTGCGTATATGTGCATCTGCTCACCTACTGTGAATAGTAATAAGCAGCAGGGCATGATAAAATATGTCTGCCAAGTTAAGGATATAATAGACTTCCCTTCAAGGCCACTCATAACAACAACCTGAATAATGATCTGCATTAATTTACACAGCACACTGAGCTCTACACTGGTCAGAGGAAGAATCCTTTCAGTAAGAAATAATTGAAAGCTATTTCAGTCAGTAGAGGGTCCCTCTGTGGGTGTAGACTAAACCCTGAAGGAGGGCACTCCTACTGTGCCCACTACTGTAAGCTACACCTAAGAAGGAGGTGGTGAGTTTCAAGCAGTTTTAATGTAAATTAAAAATGTCTGTGCGGTGTCATTTTAACAAGACGCTTCACTATCACTTTAGTTTAACGATGTGGCAGCAGAAAACATTTTTATAGCAATAGAAAACATTTTGCCCAGCAGTTATTAGGCTGTGCTTGTTTGTGTGGACCTCTAGATCATGCAGAGCTTAAATTTTAAGCTGCATACTGGTAAACAAACCCAAATGGCCAAAATTAAAATGGCATCGGTGAGCATAGCGGTATGAAAGTATTCAAACATGTGGTACTACCACAGCGTGTAGCTCAACATGCTTGATTTGGCAGATTTTTACACCGGATGCACGTCCTAATGCAAGCCCGAAGGGATTTGTGTCACCTCCATAGTGTAGTGGTTTACACATTTGCCTAATAATCAAAAGCCCCCTGCTTTTTTTGATGTATAAGACTTAATAATTAAATTAAAATGCAAAAGGAGAAATAATATGCTGTTAGCTTCTTCTGTGCAACAGATCAAAAGAAGAAAAAAGTGGTGTCACAGTGGTGGGTTTTTGTTTTGAGTGTTTGGTTCCTTTTTTGACTTCATAGTTATTATAGTGACAAGTTTCAGTTTAGCAATGTCGTCTCTTGATTTCTTATTACTCTAACCTCTCCAGTGTTTCCATGTCTGCATTGCCTCTGGCTCAGCTTGTGCTCCTGTGTCCTACTGTCCCTGTATTCTGTTTAGTTAGTGTGGGTCTAGCTGAGCATCGTGACTACTTTCACTTGTGTCTCATTCCTCACCTAATTCCCATCCCTATTAGTGTCTTCCTCTTTTCCCTTCTCCCAATTGTGTGTTGTGCTCCTCTTTTTTTTGTCTGTATTTATTCTTATGCTTCATGTCAATTTTGGGACTTCTGTTTTGTTAGGCTTTGTTTATGTTTGGACTTCCAAAACAGGAAAAAACCCTGTTTTGATCTGCATTTAGGTCTACCTCTGAAGGGACCTTAACAAGAGGCGGAAAAGAAAGACTAAACTTTAGGCCTGGGCTCACATAACAGTAACCAGCAATACGCAAACGCTGAAAATCACTA
This sequence comes from Archocentrus centrarchus, assembly GCF_007364275.1. Taxonomy (NCBI): domain Eukaryota; kingdom Metazoa; phylum Chordata; class Actinopteri; order Cichliformes; family Cichlidae; genus Archocentrus; species Archocentrus centrarchus. Next base: position 21,390,209 of record NC_044349.1, on the reverse strand, counting down.
GAAAGCATTTCCATTATTTGCCTATAGATATGAAATGAAACTCTTTAAACTTTGTAATGTCATATCTTCATATATGTCATATATTCAAACCTCGCTTTTTGAATGGAAATTATCTAAGAAAATTCACATTACCCAAGTTTCCACTATAAGCAGCTAAGAGTTATGAAACCACAATTACTCAAACAGGTAGGAAGTGTTTAATCATGACTGAAGAAGATCACTATGACTCACTCACATCTACTTATGATATAAAGTGCTGCTGAGTCATATCCAAGCACAAATGGAAACAGTGGTCATTGCCAGAAAGATGATGCAAATTCCCTGAAGAGATCTCAGCAACTGTCAAACAGAAAGAGGTGACCATACTTCCTCTGATGAATCCACTCTGCAAATGTTCAGGGTTTCTTCAAAGTGATGAGGAAACCTGACAATGATGTTTGGCCTTTGTATGAGAATGCCTTAATGAGAGTCACCACAGTATCAACCAGAGGTTAAAGTAGGATTCAGCAGGTGGGGTCACCCTAAGAAGGGGTGTACTATCAAAGATTATAGAGAGGAAGATGTTGCAATGGCTTGAAAAGATGTGAGTTTCTGAACTCATCTTCTACTCCCACATGTGAAGGTTTTGTCTGAGTAGCTACACCTATTGTTTAGGAAAATAATGCAGTGAGTACATGCGCAAATAGTACGGAGCTGTGGCGACGTAACCATCGTGTTCAAAGCAACCAATGCGGCGGGTATACTGGTCCCTAAGTGCCAAGCTGCACACAAACAGTTTGCTGATATTTGGAAAGCTGCTTCAAAAACTGAAAGTATCTGGCACTTTAAAAAGTGCCAGATAAAAAAGTTAGTGTTTTTGCTGCAGATGGCTATAAACTGAAATTCTACAACCACTACTGTATTGACACCTGCACACATGAAAGCATAACAGGGATGAGAAGGAAATAAACTATATGTTGAGAGTGTAAGCAGGACCATGGAATGACAGCTTTCTGATTTGTTGAGCAAGTATCTCCATATTGCCAGCTGGAAGCAACGCCACGCTGCAGCACACAACAAAAATGAACTTGCTTGACATCATTGTTTATTAAACTGACTATAAGATGTAACTACTTATTAATGGAAAGTGCAAGAATGCGGTGGATAACTGGTTACTATATATAGAGTATATACATGGGAACTTATATATACTGTATGGGTATAGTATATATAAGTATATAACATAAAGGTATGTACAACAAAACAGTTAATATAGCATGCTTTGGTTCAGTAGCTAGCTAGTAGGTAACAAAATGCTTTAAGAAGCTGTTCCATGTTTCATAACAACACAAGCTGAAGATCCTTTTCACCGCTGACCAAAGCTAACACAAAATAGTTAACCCCAAGTCTTTCAGGGGCCTGACTAAAGCCTGTAAATAACTGTGCTGAAAAGGCAGAAGAGATAAGAAGACATGAAATGTCCAGCGCTTACTGAAGAATAAAAAGAAACACACTGTTGAAGAATCATTGTGGTTCTCTCTTTTTTGTACAAAGCTGAGGTAAATCATAAACCATTCATAAAAAAAAAAAACACCTTTATATTCCAAGACATTTTTTCTTACCTCCCCTACTTTGATATTCCTGAAAACAGGCCACATTCATTCACTACAAACAATGTACATGAAAAATTATACATCCTTTTGAGACACAATAAAGGGCTGAAGAAATGTATTTGTAAATGCGTTGACAATGTCTCGCACTGCATTAATCAAATTTGTTTTTTGATGTATCACATCTCAGATTAGCTGTAAATGTTTAAACTCCAGAATGTACCGCATATGATGACTTTTTTTTCCTCGCTTGGGCATCCAAGGTGTTGCCCTAAAATCTTTCACACACTCTTCCTCATCTTGCTCACCTTTTCTGTCTGTGTGTTTGCCCTCTGTCAAACAGCGAAAGCCATCGGTGGGTCTTGCCTAAGCTCAGGGCCTGAAGAACAGCTGCAAAATAAACCTGCTAAATTAACCGGGTCTCCATGAGCTTCACATATGCATTATTCTAATCAAAGCATATTAGATCATCCAGATACCTTAGACATATGGGTCTCTGTATTCTCATGCCGTCACCATCTGTTTCTCCTCCCCCGTTTTTTTTAATTTTTTTTCCTTGCTCTCCATCTGAGTAAATCCCTTGTTCACACAGCTGCCTCTCTAAGAGACTGGCATAGATTTCTAACATTGCAACTACTTTGTGATATGTTTTCACATCCAGTCAAACTTGGAGCACCATATGCGTGCATAACCACATGTTATGAGTTTGAGCTACGTAGTGGATATAATTCAAAGTACTTCCTACAAAATGTGCCCACATGATGTATCTCATGTCAGCTGAAAAGGAGGAGAAATCCACTTACAAAATGTACACACACAAATTACGTTCTTGAAGATAAACTGACAGAACATATTAAATTCAGATTAAACACTGAAATACTCAGATGTGCAACAAAAATCCTGCTTTTCACATACACAATTCAAAGGCTTGCAACTGAATGAAAAATAGTGATTTATATATCGAATATATTAAAACCTTTTTATTTTAAAGTTGTTTGCACCTGATTGTTGTAGCTGGAGCTGTGCATGCTTGATTCAGTAATGTGCAGTGATGAGGAGTAGTGTGCATGAATGAGCACAAACCATTTTAGTTGTGTTTAGAATAAGAATTTTAAACATTAATCAGAGTTAAAGGAATATACAGCCTGCACATGCAACATAAACAGCATAAACAACATAACACAAAGTATTTGCAGCTGCCTCACAGTCCACTGTATTGAACTGTTGTATGTTGGCTATATCAGAGTAAAATTATATAACATGAAGCAACACATACCCACATGCTGCACACAGGTGTGTAGTCTGCAAGAAAGAAAGGCTGCTGGTGCCTGTGCCGCTGATGTCAGGTTAAATGTTAAATGTTGGATTTAAGCAGCGATTAAAGTAGCTAGATACAACAAGGGAACAGTTTACACTGCCTGGGATAGGGTTACCAGGGAGATGGAGGGAGAGGGGCTGGTGTCTTGGTTGACACGTCTCTGCAACACTGCATGGAGATCTGGAGCGATGTCTCTGGACTGGCAGACTGGGGTGGTAGTCCCTATCTTTAAGAATAGGATATTTGAGTGTGCGTGGGAGTTTGCCCATCCAGTCTGCATGTGCTTTGTGGACTTGGAGAAGGCATTTGACCATGTTCCTTAGGGCATCCTGTGGTGGGCGGTGTGGGAGTACGGGGTGTCTAGCACCATTGTTATGGGCCATTCAGTCCCTGTACAACTGCAGCGAGAACTCGGTCCGCATTACTGATAATAACTTGGACTTGTTTCCAGTGGGTGTTGGAATCCTCCAGGGCTCCCCTTTGTCACTCATTCTGTTCATAACTTTTATGGACAATAATTTCTAGACATAGCCAAATGGCGGAAGGCTTCTGCCTTGGTGGCCTCAGAATCTCATCTTTTCTTTTTGTGGATGATGTGTTCCTCTTGGCTTCATCAGGTCGTGGCCTCCGGCTTGCACAGGAGCGGATCACAACCAAGTGTGAAGTGGCAAGTAAGCGAATTAGTATCTCTAAGGCCCCGTTTACATGAGAACGTTTTCAGATGAAAATGGCAAAGTTTTGATGCGTTTTGGCCTGCCATTTACATGAAAACGATACTTTTTGAAAACGGGCTCCAGAGTGGAGCGTTTTTTGAAATAGAGAGGAGAAGGGAGCGGGAGATTGACAGATGGATTGGGGCTGCAAATAAAAACAGTTTGAATCTATACAAAAGAACTTATACAGTATATTTTTTGAGATTTTATTTTGTATTATATCTGTGTTATGTTTTAAATGACAAAATAATTAGGTTGTTCATTTTGTTTGTGTTCTTCTGTAACACCTGAAGCTTCTGCCTAATCAGAATTATGATTTTAGTTTATTATATATACCTATGTTATTTACTCAAAATATGGTTCTATAATGTTCTACAGTACATTTATCATGTTCAACTTCTGACTAAAAAGTAATATTTAAACCAAAACTAAACTTATATCTTCACATATCACTCCCGAGTTAAAAAGGAACCTTTAATATTGACAGAAATATTAATTTGATCTATATTGTGATAGATATCTGCATTGATTATATGAAATAAATTATTGTGATAAGATTATTTTTCCATATTGCTCAACCCTAAGGTGGCAAACTCGGACATAAATTTCAGCAACATATACATATATAAAAACATAGACATTATTTGGCTCAACAGAGACAGAGATCTGTTGAGCTGAGTATTTCTTTAACTAGCAATGACTTCATGAATTTTCTTCACAAATAAAATTTTAACCACTAGCAAAAAAATTATTCACAACCATCTCACAGATGTATCATTACATACAGCTGCTTTTAATAATTCTAATCCTTGTTTGGACTCTCCGATTGATCTTTCTGAGTTAACTTCAGTAGTTACTTCTTTCAAGCCATTAAAGTGTCTATTAGATACCATTCCTACAAAACTGCTCAAAGAAGTCCTACCATTAATTAATGCTTCAATCTTAAATATGATCAATCTATCTTTATTAATGGGCTATGTACCACAGACTTTTAAGGTGCCAGTAATTAAATCATTACTTAAAAAGCCATCACTTGATCCAGCTGTCTTAGCTAATCATGGGCCAATCTCCAACCTTCTTTTATCTCAAAAATTCTTGAAAGAGTAGTTGTAAAACAGCTAACTGATCATCTACAAGGAACGGTTTATTTGAAGAGTTTCATTTAGGATTCAGAATTCATCACAGTACAGAAACAGCATTAGTGAAGGTTAGAAATGATCTTCTTATCGCCTCTGACAGTGGACTCATCTCTCTGCTCGTCCTGCTAGACCTCAGTGCAGCATTTGATCGTGTTGACCATAATATTTTATTACAGAAACTAGGGCATGCTGTAGGTATTAAAGGTACCGCGCTGCAGTGATTTGAATCATATCTATGTAACAGACTACAATTTGTCAGTGTCAGTGGGGAGTCTCCTTCACATGCTAAGATTAATTATGGAGTACCACAGGGTTCTGTGCCAGGACCAATTCTATTTACATTATGTATACTTCCCTTACATTGCACACATTTTCATTGCTATGAAGGTGATACCCAGCTTTCTCTGTCCATGACGTCAGATGACACACACCAATTAGTTAAACTACTTCTAAATTCAGATAAAACTGAAGTTAGTGTACTCGGCCCTACAAATCTTAGAAACATGGTGTCTAACCACATATTTACTCTGGATGACTGAATGGGTCTGAGTTACTATGTCAATTTTTTTGGCCTCAGTGCATCCTTAACTTACCTGCGTTTTTTAAAAATTTTCTGACAATACACATGCATAATTGTGCTATGTAGAAACATCTGCAGGAGTCTGTTCTGGTTCCGATTCTGTATCAAACCTTAGCAACTGGTATCTCTTTTAGGGCTGCCATTATATTCAGAAACTGCAGTTGTGGTACGTAACAGTGTTCTTTTGCTTTGTTTTGTCGGAGCAAGCTGAACAATGAGATCCTCCTTTTTGTGTTGTGGGCCTTAAAGAGATAGGGTCTGAAAGGCAGTATTTTTGACAAAGGCAACAATGTACAGCATGAGAAATTTAATATAACTTTGGAACAATAAATCATGTTAAACGATTCTGCTTGACACTCAAAATTACGAAACTGGCACTTTAACAGTCCCTCAACAGTCCCTCAAAAAGTCTGAAATATACTCTATACCACACACACACACACACACACACACACACACACACACACACACACACACACACACACACACACACACACACACACACACACACACACACACAAAAAAAAACGTGTTTGTACATGTAAACTTAGGGAACATGCTTGCCCTTATAACTTCTCTCACTACAACTGAATTCACAATTCCCATTTAATCCTGAGCTTGAAAGCTTTAGTTACCTGACATTTAATACATCACAACATGAGACAGCATCCCTTAACACATGTTCAAGTAAATGAGAAGCAGCCATCAAATCAGTGGAGGTTCTGCAGCACAGTTTTTGATAGCACACACAGTTTGATCTGTGCTTTTCTACTGCTTAACTGTGTAAGCAGCATCTATATTGCTTTTTTTTTGTTTTTTTTTTTTTGTTTTGCAAAGTCAATACCAAACCAAATTATGAAACAGACAAAATACTTGAATGTATTTAGTGGTGTTTTTTCCTATAGTGGTTGGATTGTGGGTGACAGTGAAATCCAAGCATAGACGGTTAAGGACCTACCAGAGTTGGTGATGGTTAACAGGTCTAGACGCCTTTGTTGCTGGAAGAAAAAGAAAGAATAAAATAAGTCAAATGTCATGCAATAATCAATCACATTATCAGGTCTCATTTTAGGCCTTGCTCAAATTTGACAAATTAGTTTGCTGAGTTAAGCAGTTTAGTATTTCCAGTTAATGGTGAAATATAAAAAATATTTAAAGGTTTTTTTGTCATTTGTTTGATACTCTGGCGTAATTCTGCATCAACTTTTGTTAATAACAGAGTATGATGGTTTTTAAGAACTGATTTGAGACACTACTGATGAATTTACAAGTTTGTAAAACTATATTTTCAAACTTGTTTCCCAAAGCTCTGTGTGCACGTGTGTGAGTGGGTACATGTGTAAGTGCGATCTCCTAGGTTTCGATGAAGTGTGTTTGAAAGAGTGCGTAATTTTACACTTGATGTCTTCAGTAGCTGAGAAGGAGTATAAGGGGGTGCTAGATGGCTACCCCTCTCTTTAACCCACTGCCTTCCAACACACACACACACACACACACACACACACACACACACACACACACACACACACACACACACACACACACACACACACACACACAAAATCACAGACATGTACACTTGACTGTCAAGTACTGCAGTAATCAACACCTCAGCCCTCCTCATCTACTAGTCCCCCCCAGGAAAGAAGATCTTCACATTCTAGGAAAGGATGAACACACAGTGCATGTGTGTGTGCGTGGACGCGTATAAGAGTGAGAGAGACAGTATGGCTAGGTCATAGTCAAAGCAAGCTTTTAGGTCTAGACATCATTAATATTCAAGCACCACACTAACCAGTTGCTGAGAGGGATAAGCAAAGAGACTCTCAACATACTTGGAGTCCTTCTCTCCTCAAATACAGCGCTGCCTGGAGTGGAACTCTCTGCAAGGCCTACTAAACACTTATTTTAGTATTTAGCAGATGCTCTTACTCAGAGTGACTTACAATATACAATACAAGTGGAAAGAGGTCCACTGAATGCAGTAACAGATGAATGAATGAATTTAGATGCACCTCATTCGACACTGTAATGAGAATAAAGAATGCAATGAGTCACACTGCTTGGTTTTTGAATTCTATAAAATTTACCAAAACGTTCATGACAGCTAAGTGGTAGGATCGGGATAAAGATGAGAATGTCTTCTGGGACTCAAGGTTGAGTGGAAAAAAATTCAGATGGACAAAATGTCCCCTAGCACTTGTTAATAATTAAGTTGTGCTAAAAAGAAATAGAGTCTGTAAAGATATAATCATCCTAGGGGAAACAATGGATGGAGACGACAACATTATTGCAGCTGTGTGCAATGAACTTGCAATCTCATTGCCTTTGAAATGGTTGCTTTGAGGACAGGGACCAGATCTGTGACTGCTTGCACTCAGTTTCCATACTCAAATCAACTTTGGTGGGTTAAGATGTTGATAATATGGCAATAAGACAGAGTCCGTCTGCTATCAGTTTGCGATTGAGTGGGGTCAAACTGACAATTTCATGCAATCTGTTTGGGATAATGCAGCAATTAACTGACAAATCAGTGAAAATGGCATATCTGGTGCAGCCACATACACAAAAAATTCATATTAAACAGAAATTAAAACCAATTTTATTCAGAGTCCACCAGAATATCATAAGATTTGAAACAAAAATTCGTCCATAAATAGTGCTGTAGTTGGTGCAGGATCATGATTTAACTACAAAATGGCACAGATGCTCTGCAACCTTGCTTTTCGATAGGAATACAACCAGAACATAACAAGGTGGCAACCAGTTGGGTCAAGTCCACTGTCTTACAGAGGTACGCTGCAGATGAGTTGTGTTCATCGGCACACACTGACTCAGACTGATTGGAATGTGTCAGCAATCTCTCTGCATTTATAAATTAGAGGGTAACTATTTGTAAAACTTCACCAATCTGTCTGAGAGTGATTGCAGTCCTAATCAGACTGTGTCAACATGTCTAATGCAAAGTTACATGAAAAAAACTTGTGCCTGTAAATAAACATGATTTTTCTAATGGAAATGTTTCCACGCAAAACAAATTTAACATGATTTCACAAATATGCCACGTTCATTTGAAAGATAAAACTATTGAATTCTAGTTTAATGCTGATAAATTAAATTTGTCTTCACAGTACTTTGGATTTAAATTTTAAAATTTGATGCACTGAGTGAAAATGACAAAAAAATTATGGTAAAATAATTAAAGTTTCTGTAATTTTACATGGATTAGTTTGCTAATTAGCAGATATGTTGTGTATAAAGAGTATATACCATCTGCAAGTAAACTGTCAAAATATACAATTATAATAATTACACAGATGGTATATTTTATATTACCAAAATTAATTAAAATTACAGAAAAGTAATACAAATATAAATGCATATTGTATATTATTCTTAAGATAAATATTTAAAAATGTAATGAGGGTTAATAATAAATGTTAAATGCCTGCGAAATTATGGGCTTGTATCATTAAAAATATAATCAATTTATTTAATATTGTTTTACATATAACATTTTTAAAAGTAAAAATATTAAAAAATTACTTATAATACTTATGATATTAACAAGGGGTGTGGGGTCGGCACTGTGCAGTGCAAGCTCAACAGCAGTTAACTTTCAAATGAACAAAGATATGGGAAGGAAACTGATTTTACACAGAGAGGCCATCAAAGATTATGGGCCACTTAAAAGGGGACAGTGTGGAATTTTCAACCTTTTAGAAGAGAAGGTGAAGACTTTGCTCAAATAGCCAGCAACAAGGGAAAAATTGGAGGGAGGAAGATGGACCACTTATAGTCTGAACCAGGTGAAGGAGAACAGACATACCTGGCGCTATATAAATAAAACTGAATTGAAGTGAATTAGCTTGCTAATGTAACGCACTATTTTTACTCCAGCTTGGAACTAAATCTATATGACCAGTCATATTGCATATAGTTAACAGAGCTGTCACATAACTATTAAACCATTAAATCAACTCTTCCCTCTCATGATGTTGAGAGGAGAGTGGATTCGCTAGCAAAGCTAATGACTGAGGCAATGTTAGCGGTTTCAGCTACCTGCACACAACAGTTAGTGTTCAGTACACATGCTTCTTTGGATTTAGACAGATTTATCTCTTCAAGCACTCCCTGCACTCACACAGACTTGCTTTCTCTCAGCAGATTTATTATATGATTTGTTGTATTGTGAAAAGGTGAGTTTGCACGTTAAGCATTTCAAAAATGCTCAGAAATGACTGTTTCTGTGAAAATTCTAAAAGGTTATCTACACATCATGAAGGGATACACAATGAGGCACATAACCAGTGTGCAAGTCTCATTTCAAAAAATTACAATGCTTTCAAATGTCTCGCTTACTGTCACATCAGCTTTCATTTTCTGTGTCACAATAAAAACTATGCAAGGACCCTTTATAGAGAAATTTAAAGAGTACAAAGTTAATTCCTGATTATAGACTTTAAGTTCTTCCTTCAGTGTTCCCTGCATGTGGTCCTTCAGTATTAATTATTCTGTAAAGTTCTTGTCTTTTCATCTCCATGTTTCAAATTATTGTTTCTCACTTCCTGTTTTATTTTGGTAGTCATTTGTCTCCTGTGTTCTGCATTTATTTTTGCTTCCTTTGTATCATTTTCTTGAATAGTTTCAGCTGTGAATTGTTCCACCTCCCCTAATTCCCTTGTGTGTTTTTATAGTCTGTTTCCTTTGTTCTTTGTCAGGTCATTTGTTAACTTCCCCTCGTGTGCTCCCTTTTCTCTGAAGAAATTTGGATTTTGCTGTTTATTTTTCCCTCTGTGGACTTCTGCATACATCCTAATTAAAGGGTAGTTTTCAGTTTAACCTGCTGTTTAAACTGGATTTGCATTCCTCTCATTTCACATTTCATGACAGATCACAAATGCATATACAAATGCAAAACGTCATTACACAATAAAATACACAATCAATATATAGATTATTAATTTTTATTAAAAAATGTAATAATTTGGAGTTAGCACTTAACCTTATAACTTTGGACATACATGTACACACTTTTCTGGTGCAGGAATAACATGCAGACTCCCACCACAAACATGCAAATTCCAACTGTTTTATTTTTTTATTCAATTCAACAGATGCCTCTTCAAGAGAAGTCTCAGCAAAATGATGAAAAAGGGAAGAAGAAGATGTCTAGCAGATAGCTGGTGGTCATTGTGTGAACCTTTCCTCTGTCAAAAGAACGGGATGCCACTGGCAGACCAGGTAGTTCTGGTATTTTCTGGAGGATGCCAATCGATTTGCATGGTGCTGGGCTGTGAATACAAGTCTCACAAAAGGACTCGCAGTGTTTGTTCTGTTCCTCCTACATAAGAAGCTCACATTGGTCCTGCGGCTCAGTTGATGTGTTGATGTCCTTCTACAGTCCTGTCCTGCTCTGCCCTGTAATAGCCTATCTCCTGCTGTCTCTATCACACTCTTGAGACTGTGCTTGGAGACAAGGCAAACCTTCTTGCAACTGCACCTAAGGATGTGCCATCCTGGTTGAGCTGGGACTACCTGTCAAACCTGAATGGACTGCTTGTATTGTCACCATGCTGCCTGTATTGAAAAGGACACAAGAACAAAGCAAAACTAGAAAAAAATAAATCAGTCAGGACAGACTGGGGGGAAATGCTGGGCTTTGGGCACCTTTCCTTAAGGGTGAGCAATTGTTTCATTTTGTTTCACAGCGAACTACAGCAAACTGTACCTGTTATCAAATGCACCTGGATTGAAATATAACTTTGCTGTCTACAAGTATCCAAACATCTTTGGATGTCTACAGCACCAGAGCACCTTGGTTTAATTGCTAGATGTTTTTAATTTTTGTTATTCTGTTTGCAGGGCTCATTAAAAGCCATTTGGAAAAAATCACTTTTGTCTTTTTTAATCAATTGTTAGAAGTTTTCTCTTGTGGTCTATTTGAGGCACAGGACGCAAGTGTGGTACTAACTGTTTAAGAGTTGGTATTGTAAAACAAAATTTTGTCATTCTCAGACTTTTGTAAATTCACCACCGTTTAGTTTTAAGTAAGTGAAAAATTATATAAAGTGATGAAGTGGTCTTATGGCAGCAGTAGATTTTTTTTTTTAATTTAGCTAAATTAAATGTAGTGATGCTGTATTACAGCACTATTATAACAAGGTAAAGCTAATATTTTATTGTGCAAAACTCTTTCAGTGTTTATATCCATTAAATATACACGGTTTTATGTTGGAATCACATCTGTCCAATCAGTATGCACTTGATAAGTTCTGTAATAAACAGTATATTTTAATTACAATAAATTTTCTGGAATTTTTTTTAAAAAGGTAAATCCATCAACTTTATGTTGGAATACATGTAAAACCCCAGTTTACAGTTGATATAATCAAAAACAGAAGATTGTTATAATTATAAGCCCAGATACTAGTTTAACAATAGTATTTTGACTTTTTTATGGGCAGTACATTACATTAAAAAAATTACATAATAAAACCCAATAACGGTACATTTTTGTAATTTTGAGCCTGGTTAATTGTATTCCAATAGTGTTTGACCATATTAGGTAATATCACTGCTATCATGTAAATACCTTTTCTTTAATAAAAAAAAAAAAGTACAAATACATAAGATTTCATGTAAATTTTAAGCTAAAAAAACTGCATGTTAATTTACAGTCTGGTAAAAATGCTGAAATTTTGTGTATTTTAATATTGAAATTTTTTTATTTTTACATGATGGTAAATTTCCATTATTTTACAGTATGGTATTTTTCCAGTGCTGGAATATTACAGTGTTTTTTAAAGGATTTTTTTTTGCTGTTGTTTGTTTTTACAGTGCATCAGTTGACTAGTGTAATTGCCTTGTAATTTAAAGTGGTCAAAAGCTGTGAAGGTAAAAGCATTTGGTTGCTGCAGCTACTTGCAATCATTTGCTGAATGCAATACCAGACAACCACCCAATTTTTCCGAGTTCCAAGGAGGTTGGTAGACTATTTTACTCTAGTGTGACGAGCCATAGATCATGTCTGTCATCAGTAAATCCATAAGGTTGATAAGTGTTACCTATGGTCAAACTGACTACATAAAGTAAAAAGCTAACAGACACAGAGAACAAAAAAGAATAAAGCTACTTTTGGCTGCTCCACTATTCACAAGGGGTTGCCACAGTGGGTATGGCTTTCCTGATGCAGCGCAAAGGGTTGGAAAACAAAACACAATATTACATAATACTGCAAGTCAGTGAGAAAGATGTAGAGAGTTGAGATTTCAGTTAAATACTGCTAGTTTCTGGAGTAAGCAGTGAAGGCCAATTTATTTTAGGATAAAAGTATTTTCTTAGTAGTTTTACAAAAAAGACGCTGAAATGTAAAAATATGAGAGGTTCAAGACATGCAGGGTGTTTACAGGTAGGTTTATTACTTATTAGTCTTGAGTAAATATCATTCACATCACATTCATATCTCCATACATGGTACAGTGTAAATATCCATGTTACATACATGTGAATGCACATATGACTGTACTGCAGGGAGTCTGGTGGAAGAGGTACAACTGTGATGGGAGACCACGTATGCGGTAGAGGTCACTGTGACATCATGAGTCATAGGCAAGCTGAAAAAACACTCACTCACACACACACACACACACACACACACACACACACCACACACACACCACACACACACACACACACACACACACACACACACACACACACATGCGCGGACACACAGAGCCTCTAACATTTATAGAGAACATTTACATCTCTAATTCTTAAAATTGTTGCTGAACATTAACAAACCACACCCCTAATTTACTTGATTTTGTGGGGTTTTGTCACTTTTTTAGCTTCTATATTTTTCTTTTTTGTTTATCTGTCTGGTTGTGTATATTTGGATTTGCATAGTTCAGATTAGCGTCTGCATTAAGAGGGCCATGTACTAAATCTACCACTTAAATCTAAGTACACTTTTTTTTTCAACTTGCCTTTTACTTATATTTTGCACTGTATCATTGATCCTGCTGTATCTCGGTGTTAATTATCCTCAAACTACCATGATTTAATCTGAATGTGTTCTATATACCTTTAACATATTGAAAGATAACGTATGGTAAACTTTATAAAAACCAATGCAGAACTGTCTTGACCCAAACTTTCTTAAAATGAAAGTTTATGTATTAGCAGAGAGGTGATTAAAGTATCATTGGGATTTTGTAGCACCCTCTACTGGCTCCAGAGATCTCTGCAAGAGTAACTGTGGAAAACTGACTGCTGAAGTGGCATTTCAAAAATGTTTCAGATATTATTAAGATTACTGTACAGCATTGAATAAGGAAATCAGACACATGTGCGCACAACACGCCAAGCGGCAAGGAACTTTAAGACCTGATAACATTTAAGTTCCTTTCTCACACTCAGCCCATGCATTATTTTTTTTACTCTCCTGCATACACAGTGATACACACACTCTTACTCAGTCTGTAACCACCAAATTTAAAGTGTAAATGCCATTCGGCCTGCCAGTACTTTTACACAAATAATAAATCTGTGGTAGAGAATTACAATGGACTACCACTGCTTTCTTTTCCTGTTGCTTTTGTTAGTCCTCAACATGAATAAGGTGCTTAGTATTCCTTAGGAGGGACACACACACACACAAACACACACACACACACACACACAAACACCAACACACACACACACACACACACACACGCACACACACACACACACACACACACACACAGTGAAAAGGGACAGACAGAATCACATTAGCAAAAGCATTTCAGGGCAGAAAATAGGATTGAATTAATCTCCATCAAACATGGCCAAGAGCTGGGGGATCACACCCTGGTTGAAGCCATCCCAGGCTCACTGCCCCCTCACTGCCATAATGTTAAATACACACAGATTTAAATACATGAAATATTGTTTCTGACTAAGTGATTGATTTAATCTTTTCTAAATAAAATCTTGGCATTTGACTGCTATGAAATTATACCTTTTATGGCTGACAACTTCACAGATACTAATTACACTGACCTGACTGATGGAGTGCACGCTGGCATAAAATCTAAGAAGGTAAAATTATTATTTGTAAAAACCTGTCAGCCTCAATCCACGTTTACCACAGGCAAATCTAGACTGGACCTGCCAGTTAAGGTGTTATTAGGTCAGAAAACAAGAAAACAGTTGGGAGCCAGAGGTGACGGCCACTCCAGCTGTCATTGTAGTACAGCCAGCCATTGTGGACTCTGGGGCTCTGTGGCCAGAAGCACAGTAAACAACACAGAGATAGACCAAGAGACTGGACTCACAAATTGACTTAAACAAAAAAAGCTACAGTGTTATAATTAACTTTTTATTTTCTAGGCAACTTGAGCAGAAAGCCTGGATCAGTGCTTCTGTTCTTGAATGTTCGATCTTTACGTCCATAAGTGGAAAATGCAATTTTGTAAAGTCTTCAAACAAAATGTAAAATTGACATTCTGACTACAAGACAAACCACTCCATTTCTACATAAATGCTTTTATTAGATTCTCTTTTATTAGTTTCGATAGTCCCCATTGAATATTACTATAAAAAAATGTATATTATAAATAGGCTTCTAATATGAGTCCAACAATAGCCACCCCTAAAGAAGCTACAAATTCTAATCAGTATAAATATGGTCATTAAGAGAACCAATCAGCAGGCCAGATAGCAGACGGTGTCACCATACTAATCTGGGTGGGAAGACGAGGAGGAGGAGGAGGAGGAGGAAGGAGTCAAATGGAGTGACAGCAGTGGAAAAACCATTAATGTACTAAACCCCTGCTTTATGACTAAATTAAATATCATGCACAATCTACCCAAAACCCATTTGCCAACATTTCCTCCAGAATTTACTTTTCATATTTGCTGATTGTTATCACACAGAAAAGAAAGGCTGAGGGAGTAGAGGGACAGAGGAGGCAGAGGAGAACGCCTGGGAGGGGAGGGGAGAGGAGAGTAAACTAAAATCCCAGCCATCAATTTGTAGCTCATTTCAAATTAATTTAAAGTCAATATGGCTAAATTACACTGCCACAGCCACCACCCAACTACTTTCACCGTTTTCAGTTTTTAAGAACGAATTTGATGCAGCTGAAGGACGGAAATACTAAAGTGAGCCTCTATTAGCAGAGAAATATTACAGTATGTTGTTGTAGGAATGTTTTTGAGAAATTATTATATTATTATTATCAGTAACAATTCATATAATTGGTCAAGGATATGCCATTGTGGCATATACAATTAGGTCTCTATGTATGTCTGAAGAACATACCATTTCTTGGGTCTCGTTTGCAGTTTGTTTTGTGTGATTATCCATTTGTACTGTGAAACACTGATCAATTTTGCAGCATTTGTGTGAATCTGAGCAAAGCATATATCCCTATATACTTCAGAATTCATCCTGCTACTTCCATCAACAAGTCAGACCATCAATAAACACTAGTGATCTGGTTCGACCGGCAGCCATATATGCCCATGCCAAAAAATTGCATCCACCATGTTTGACAGATGAAGGTACGCTTCTGTCCAGGTACGCTTCATCTGTCCAAAGATTTTCCAGAACTGTGCAGGTTCTTTTATGTTTTATGCCAAAGTCTAATATGGTCTTCTTGTTCCTGAGTGTATCCAGTGGATTGCACCTTGTTGTGAAAACCCTCTTTATTTACATTCATGAAGGCATCTCTTGTGTGCAGAACTTGACAATGATACGTCCGCAAGAGTGTTCTTGGCTTGGTTAGAAGTTTCTTAACCATGGAAATAATTCTGTCATCACGCACTTTAGTTGTCTTCTGTGGTCTTTTAGACCTTTGGGTATTGCTGAGCTGGCCAGTCCATTAATTTTTTTTCATTCTCCACCAAGGAGATTATGTTTTTGGTAGCATTTTAAATATCACATTAATAGTTTGCATTCAAATATCATGTCACACTTGACCTCTGACCTCATCTGCCTTTCTTTCAAGTTGACCCCAAAATATGAAAGTATTGTCTCTGCATTACCAAGAGAAAGAGAATTAATCCACACAAATTAAAATAATCATGTCAATTATATTATAAAATGTGTTTCAACAGGGTGAATAACAAAAGCCTGCACTTTGCATTTGTTTTTACTGCACTACAAACTTCTTAAAGTATGTTTAAAAAGAACAAAGACAACAAAATGAATATATACAAAATACAATACTATTCCCTTAAAAGTAAATACTGTCCAGAAAGTGAGCTGCCTTGGAGGAGGTTTGCACTCTTGGAGGGCTTCTTGTTATTTTTAAGAATGTACCAAATTGTAGACTGGGCCACTGCTAAAGTTTTTGCTGTCTCTCTGATCGGTTTATTTTGGGTTTTTCAGCCTAATGATGGCCTCCTTCATTTGTACTGACATCTCTTCTGACCTCATTTTGAAAGTTGCAGTCAATGACTAGCAAATACACGGTCAACATTTGGAATCAATTCCAGATCTGTTATCTGCTCCTTTTGTCATGAAGTAACAAGGGAACAGGCCTCACCGGGTCATGAAACTGCTCATTACTCAACTGTTTAATTACTTTTGAGTCTGTGGAAATGGGGGCACTATATATATAAATGGCTGTAAATGCTTGATTTAAAATCCACGGTGGTGGTGTACAGAGGCAAACATAGAAACACTGAGTCATTGCGTAAATACTCGCAGACATAACTGTAGCTACTTTTACACCAACTGGAGTAGATTCTAGACTTTTACAGTCACAGAAAAGCACAAAGTTAACAAACGAGGCAGTCCACTACACAACTTACTTAATGACTAAACAAACTGATGGACTACTAACAAAATTAAATAAAAAAAAATCCTCAGCAGAGCCAGGAACATCATCAAGGACAGCTCACACCCTGGCTTTGACCTGTTTGACCTGCTGCCCTCTGGCAGGCCGCTACAGGTGCATCAAAGCCAGAACAAACAGACTCAAGAACAGTTTCTTCGCCAGAGCAATCACCACCCTGAACTCACACACTCACCCACCGTAACTGTGCAACACCCACATCTCTGTGCAATATTAAATTATTCATACTGAACAATATCTAACATTCCTATATTGGTAATATCCAGTATTCATTCACTAGTGCAATATTCATCATCTTCATTTTTATATGTATGCACTTATTTACTTTTCTTACAATGTACAGATGCACCAATGTATGTATATATTTTTATACATTCTATTTTTGTATATTTTATACATTGTTTATTTTCTGTATATTTTCTTGATTATACTAGACTATAATATTTTTATTTTTTATTTTAGAGAATTGATTTTCTATTGCATGGCACTGAACAGGAGTGGCCCTCCTATCTCATTGTACATCCTGTATAATGACAATAAAAGGCATTCTATTCTATTCTATTCTAAATACAACATAAATTGTCTCTGCAGGATTTTACACACCATGTTCCTTCAGATGTGTTAAAATAGTTGAGAAATGGTGTCTCTACACTAAAACGCTAAAGGTCTTTAATTTGAAACAGATACATAAATTGAGTTTGTGTTAACAGTATAACACAGTAATGGTAACATAAAAAGTGAGAACATCAGAGCAATGCTTCATACATATACTAATGAAACAGATGGAATTAGAATTAAGAAATTGCCTCCAATACAAGCTTGTTTCAAATGAAGCTTCTGCATTTGTGTGGCACAGTGGTTAGCACTGCCGCCCCACTGCAAGAAGATCCTGGGTTTGAATCTACCACCCAGCTGAAGTTTGTCTGAAGTTTGCAAGTTCTTTCTGTGCCTGCGTGGATTCTCTCTGGGTACTCCAGCTTCCTCCCACAGTCCAGTACCTGTCAAAGGTACTGTACACACTGGTTAACTGGTGACTGTCTGTTAAATATACCAGTTTTACACAGTGCACATGGCCATAACTTCCAGGGAGTGATCTAAACATAGCAGCACTGGAAGCAGTTTGGTGGTGCAAGAGAAGATAATTTTGATGGGGAGATCAGACAAACTTTAATCAGGATAGTTTTTGATTTGCACTTTCTTATCCTATACACTGCATATAATTTGACAGACACTTTGTCTAAATGTTGACATTACAGTTTGCTATGCATCACTTGTTACTGTGGATAAAATCTGTGCATATCCGTGCCATCCCGGTTTTACCCCAAGCTCTCTAGATGGTGTCAGATTGCAGGAAACAGACATCTGCATCCAGTGTCACTGCTGTCCCCTGAGTCCCATAAATGCACACACACTCACACGTACACAAACACACTCACAAACAGCCCCCTATCATATATCCAGGGTTACTGTGAAGGTCGATGGTTGATGGGGTTTTGAGTGAGAGGATCTTTGTTTCAGCAGCCTGACTAATCTCCCATCTTTTTCTGGTCTTCTCATCACATCTCATCACAGTCCAATCACCTTGTGTGAGTCACTGTTTTCACTTCTTTGTACACTCATAGAGTTAACCACCCCACCCCACCCCACTGCCATACAAACACAATGACTGGAATGATCTGTAGCACTCTAGAGGCAAAAAAAGGAACCTGCTGTATTGCCTGTCTCTGTGTCTAACTGCGTCTTACTCATAGTCCCTTGGTAACAAAGAGGGGAGGTGAGGTAAGAATGAGCTAATGGGATGAGCTTTTTAGGTTATGTTTGGGTGCGGCTGTCTGGCCCACTAAAATCACGTACATCATAACGTCAGAGGAATACAGGTTTTCAGGACATAAGGTTCGTAAATTGCAAAACTTACTGGTTTAAGATTTATAAATGTACCAAAGTCTTCTTTAAAAAAAAAAAGAAAAAAAAAAAAGATATAACCCCGGGCATCCATATCTCTTGGATAAGTATATCAAAGGAGTAGTTAAAAAAAAAATCGCTATAATTTTGTTTCTGTAGGAAAGTGGCTGCTTGTCAATCAAAATGCTATGTCCACGATGGTGTCAATTAATACACATTGTGGTGCTTAGAAGAAGAAAAAAGGGACGAGAGCAGAGGGGATGGAAAGCAGGCCTTTGTTGCGTGACCAGGAGCCCTCAGTTAAAAATACAACAAACCAAATAAAAGATTTATTCCTTCTGAGAGTGGAGAGCAGCTTCCTCCTGAGCGGAAGAAAGGACAGCAGTGGCCACCTGCACATGGCACACAGCCCACCGTGCTGCTACCATTACAGCAGTATTTCTAACCCTATGTTCTGCGGTATGCTATCTTATAAGATGCACAACAGCTGGCATGTACAAATAATGCATGCTGAATGCATGCAGGCATTCAATAAAATGCATGCATACTATAAAGTATGGTCATGCGCTGTTCAGGTTATAGAGGCATATACAGCACCGCCTTTTCTCATAGCAGTTAAAAAACATGATTTAATTCCATCCTTGATCATTAAATATTCATGAAGACCAATTAAAAGAGCAGCTAGTCTGGCTGTGAGGACCCTTTCCTCCATCTTTCTGTCATAGGCAGTCTGTCAGATTTCCTGTTTTTTGATCAAGGACCCATGGGTGCAGACTATATGACCGTGGTGGCCCACTTATCTCTTTTCAAATACTCAAACTGTCAGTTTAAAGGCAATAACTTGATCCAGTTGGCCGATACTGGCTCTGCCAGCCAGATGGTAACAAAATGTTCCCTTAACACCGTACTTGAGTGGCCTTGGACGTGACATCACTTATGTGGGGTGTTATCCAAGTTTGACTGCAGTGTGCAAGTTTGACAAGGGCATTGCTGCTTGTGACAGCCAACTGGAAAGCTAATCTGCTCCCTTTATTTAAAGAAGCTTTGGACAAGATGTACAAGTGCGTTTAAAAAAGAAAAAGTTGGGACACCGTAAAATATCAAGAAAAAAACTGAATTCAGTGCTGCATGTTGATGCATCACTACTTTTAAAAACACTGCGTAAGCATTTTAAAACTGATGACACCAATTTTGTGGTTTAGATGCTATAAAAGTACAGCTGTTTGGCAGTCCAGGGTTTCTTTTCTTGTTTCAAAAACTGCCAAACATTTTCAGTCTGTGAGATGTTTAGCACTCTGTGTCTTTTACTACAGAGCCTTGTCTTGCTGAAATACGCAAGGTCCTCGATAGAGACGATTGTTTCTGAATATAAGACATTTAGTAGCAATAACAAGCTGTCTGAGGTGAATTTGTTCTTCAACAGACTGTGCTTGATTGCTCAGGTTCCAATATCATCTGCTCAGATCTCTTCTCCTCTGTGCACTGCAAACCATCTAAGAAGAAGAAGAAGACAGGTGAGTAGAGTTAGATGTGTGTGGTAGTCCTGAACAAACAAAAAAGAAGAGATGGACCACTAAGTAGAGTCTCTGATCCATGGCTATCTAAAAGAAAAAGACTCCAATAAGAGAGTACAGGAATGCATATCTGACATGGTGTGTAGCTCAAGAGCTCCTCAGGGAACTGGCTTAGTCTCCTTTTATCTGCTGCATATCACAACTCAGAAAAGTTTCACAGTGCCTCTCAGAGGAATCCAGATTTCCCAGTTCAAACTGCCCTGTGTTCAGCCTTATGATGAACAACTTAAAGCTGTTCCCTTAATCCTAAAGTCTGTGTAACTAAAAATATGGTTAAACCTCTAATGGCATTACTACACAGGGGATTATTAACCTATGATTTCAAGAGGTCCAGGGATACCTTTAAAATTGTTCTATGCTCAGACTGTGCAGATTATTTAAAGACCCTACCATTTCTCCACCATGACTTTTCAAGAAGACCAGATAAAGCTGCCTTGGGGCCTCCTTGCACAGTCATACTGTGACTCTATTACAGTGTCTCCACAACATTTGGGCCCGAGTCCTTCTCACCTGATCAACTCCAGAATCCCTGTCTCAACGTGGAAAGACTGGACTAAATGTTCTGTTCAGAAGGACTCAATCACCACTGCATTGTAGTCTATGGATTGTGGATCATGCAGTCACAGGGTAGCTGTATATAATGTGCTTCTATGTTTGTGCATTTGTGTCCTGTATATGGTAAATGGACTAGCTCTTATATAACGCTTTTCTACTCAGTCAGAGCACTCAAAGCGCTTATACAACACGGTTTACATTTACCCATTCACACCCATTCATACAAGCACTTCCATATTAACTAAGCTAAGTGCTTTAATTATTTAACATTCACACATATTCATACTCCGACGGTTGCGTCGGAGAGCAACTTGGGGTTAAGTACATTGGCATGTAGCCTGGAGTAGCCAGGAAGCGAACCCCTGACCTTCCGATCAGTAGGTGACCTGCTCTACCTACTGAGCTACAGCCACCCCACTGGCTGTATGAGTGCACATGCCTGCACAAATGGGTAACTTAAGACTCCCTGCTGAGCTGAGAGTTTCCACTTTGACCTGGCACAGAATCAATGACAGAGTCTTGACACTGGGGGCCAATCAATGAGTTGAGGACACTGATTGCATACACACAGCTGCCCTCATACAGACACACCCACACAGATGGACTCTAGCCTATCATCATTTACCCTGTTGGGCTCTGATTGACCCCTGCCTGATGTAGTGCAGGTGTAGTGACCTGGCATTTACTAGAGAACACTGTATCAATGCCCTGTTGGTCACAGGCCCACACTCAGGGCAATGCTAGATCACTACTGAGCATAGATCAAGACCTCACAGTTTTACCATTATTGAGGAAGAACAGTTCAATTCAATTTTACTTATATAGTGCCAAATCACAACAAACAGTCACCTCAAGGCACATTATATTGTAAGGTAAAGACCCTACAATAATTACAGAGAAAACACAACAGTCAAAATGACCCCCTATGAGCAAGCACTTGGCAACAGTGGCAAGGAAAAACTCCCTTTCAACAGAAAGAAACATCTGGCAGAACCAGGCTCAGGGAGGGGCAGTCATGACCGGTTAGGGCTGAGGTGAGGGAGACAGGACAAAAGACATGCTGAGGAAGAGAGCCAGAGATTAATAATACAGTAACTAATGATTAAATGCAGAGTGGGGTATCAAAAGAGGTGAATGAAAAAGAAATATTCAGTGCATCATGGAAAACCCCCAAGCAGCCTAGGTCTATAGTAGCATGACTAAGGGATGGTTCAGGGCTGCCTGATCCATCCCTAACTATAAACTTGATCTAAAAGGTAAGTTTTAATCTTAGAAACAGAGAGGGTGTCTGTCTCTCGAATCCAAATTGGGAGATGCTTCCACAGAAGAGGAGCCTGAAAGCTTAAGCCTCTGTGATATGGTACAATGAGGCCTTTAAGATAAGATGAGGCCTGATAATTCAAGACCTTGTATGTGAGGACAAGGATTCTAAATCCAATTCTGGATCTAACAGGGAGCCAATGAAGAGAAGCCAATATGGGAGAAATATGCTCTCTCTTTCTAGTCCCTGTCAGTACTCTGTTGCAGCATTTTGGATCAGCTGAAGGCTTTTCAGGGAGCTTTTAGAAGATCCTGATAGTAATGAATTACAATAGTCCAGCCTAGAAGTACTAAATGCATGGCTTAGCCTTTCAGCATCACTTTGAGACAGGTTGTTTCTAATTTTAGAGATACTGCGCAAGTGTAAAAAAGCTGTCCTACACTTTTGTTTAATACGTGCATTGAAGGACATATCCTGGTCAACAATGACTCCAAGATTCCTCACAGAGTTACTGGAGGCCAAGGTAATGCTATCCAGAGTAAATATCTGGTTAGATGCCATGTTTCTAAGATTTGTGGGGCTGAGTACAACAACTTCACTTTTATCTGAATTTAGAAGCAGGAAATTAGAGGTCATCCAGGCCTTTATGTCTTTAAGACATTCCTGCACTTTAACTAACTGATGTGTGTCATCTGGCTTCAAAGCTGGGTATATAATAGAATGCCTTTATTGTCATTATACAGGATGTACAATGAGATTGGATCCACATAACAATGAGAATGTATGCAATGCTTTCTAATAATACTACCTAAGGGAAGCATGTATAGTGTAAATAAAATTGGTCCTAGCACAGCACCCTGTGTAACTCCATAATTAATCTTAGTGTGTGAAGAAGACTCCCCATTTACGTGAAAAAATTGGAGTCTCTTAGATAAATATGATTCAAACCACTGCAGCACAGTACCTTTAATACCTATGGCATGCTCTAATCAATAAAGATAGACTGATCATATTTAAGACTGAAGCATCAATTAATGGTAGGACTTATTTGATCAGTCTGATAGGAATGGGGTCTAATAGACACGTTGATGGTTTAGAGGAAATAACCAATGAAGTTAACTCAGAAAGATCAATCAAAGAGAAAGAGTCTAAAAGTTAATGTGACTCGGGGGTGTTGATTCGTTTAAACTAACATTCATCTTGCTGTAACCAGGTTTCTGTAAGGCAGAATAAATCAATATGGTGATCAATTATTAAATCATTTATTAAGAGGGACTTAGAAGATGTTAATAATCCACATTTAACTGGTTTAATCTTTGGTACAGTTGTGGATGCTATATTGTTCTTTCTTTGTGAATTTTTATGCTTAATTTGTTTTTTGCTGACTTTTGGTTTGTTTTTTGGTGGTCTGGGAGCAGGCATGTCTCTGAGGTCCCTAATTTCCTTTGGGATCAATAAAGTATTTATCTATCTATGGGGATGTGGTTTTGGGGAGATGGCAGGAGAGAAGCTACAGAAAGGCGTGTAAGACTGCAGCTCTGCTCCCTGGCCTCAACCCTGGGTAGTCAAGTATTTTTTATTTATTTATTTATTTTTTTTTGGGGGGGGGGGGGGGTGGGGGGGTGTTAATACATTTGGCCAGATTTCTAGAAATGAGAGCTGGTTCATCCAAAGTGGTATGCATGTTGTCTCTCCTAACATGACCAGGTTTTCTTCATAAAGTTTACCAATAAATCTATAAAGCCCACATGGTTTTTTGGACACCATTCACACAGCCACCAATTCAAGAGGAACATGTGGCTAAATATGTTGAATATGGTCCAATTGGGGAGGGGGCCAGAGAAAACTACAGAGTCTGACATTGTTTTTGCAAAGATACACACCAATTCAATATCAACAATATTAACCTCCAGTTGGCGTAAGCGGGTGTCCTTACTGCCAACGTGAATTCTTATCAAACCTACATTTAGCCTTAACCGGCAGTTTCAAATTTCCTTGAGTGATGCCTGTTCTGGTCCCTGGAAAACTTTCAACTATGGTTGCTGGTCTCTCTAGCGTCATGTTTCTCAGAACAGAGTTGCCAATAACCAGAGTTTGCTCCTTGGTGGGTGTTGCCAAGTGGGGAAAAAAGGTTAGAGTCATGGTGTACCAGGGGGCTCATTAATTATTTAAATCATAAATCATTCTTGACATGTCTATTTTAGACCTAAATTAGTTTTAAAAAGATATCTATAAATATTGTACATAAAATCTGTGGCAGTTTCTCCAAGATTTAAATCTACAAAATGTAGTGTTTCCCAGTAAATAAGCCTCTTTTGTCATGCCAGTGGAACAAATAACTGAAATGAATACTTGTCTATCATTGTATTGGTTCAGTACTAGCTCAAAAAAAAGAAAAAAGGTGCCACTGTGTCGCTCATCAACAAGTGCAAGAGAGCAGCCTTTTCATTTATATGACAGTGTGCTATCTCTTCTGCTGTGTGGTAAAAAGTTTTATCTTTAGGAAGCACTCCAATGCCAGTAGTGTAGTGGAAAATCCACCTTGGTTTTATAGTCATTTTATGTGAGCAGTCTTCAATCAGCTGTGAAAGATTGAAAATGGAGATTCTTCCATATGGGGTTTGGAGCCAAAGCGTTCAAAGGTGTTAAGTTTTTGTGACTGAAACTTATAGTTGTGCTTCTTCTTCTCAGAACACTGAACTTGAATATTGACTTGCTGCTCTCCCTGTCTCCAAACCAACCCTACTGGAGTATCAATAGACAAGATGTAAGGTTGAAAAGTTCACCCATCTGTTCTCAGGGGCCTAATTGGAGCTGAAGGTCAGGGGAAGTGTACTTTTCTATTGGTTTATTGCCTTTATGGATCCAACAACAGTGGTGAAATGTGTGTGCGTGTGTGTGTGTGTGCTTGTGTGTGTGTGTATGTGTGTGTCTGTCTTGGAAACAGTGCTGCTCTCTTGTTTCTTGCTGCCTTTTTCCATTTCAAAACCTGTTATTTTTATTTTTCATGATATCCTACAAAACAAATTCAAATGTCTGTTATCTTCAAGTAACCAGACAGTGGGAGACATATTAGAAAAGAAATGAAACAAAATGTTGTGTGACTAAAGCGTTTTCTCCGGCACAACTTTTCCATTTAGTTGAGTTCAATCAGGTATCGGAGTGGAGTGCTGAATAGTTCTTTAAAGCTGAAGCAGGCTGGGCCGCTGTGTTACTGTTAATTAAGCGGGACAATAATTAGCTGCTAGCAGTAGAGACAGAAAGGGAGGGAGGGAAAGAGTTTGGGGGAGATGTATTGAAACACAATTTCAAGCAAACAAAAACAACACACACACACACACACACACACACACACACACACACACACACACACACAAAATTAAACTACAAGATGTAAGAGATGTGTGTATCTTTTCCCCATGTCAAAACAGCCAACACCCTCTCCAGATGTTGATGTGTGGACCAGATGGATGCACTGTTTGGTTCCTGGTAACTTCTAATCACAGTTTAGAATGAGAGAGGAACTAGGAAAGATGACGAGGCAGGGTGGTGTTCAAAGGACACTTGTTTGATGAGGAAATTGTGCTCATAAGCAGCATTGGGCATATCAGGGAAGGTGTGAGAGAAAGTTATGCTGTACAGTAGTCTCCTTCCTGCTCTGTCTCACTCTGTCAGGAAAGGGTCAACTTCCTGCTAGTATCATGTGACTTGGAGCCTAAAAATCAATTTAACATCAGAGCTAAACAAAGCTGCGTTGGCCATCACAGGTACCTGGATTATGGCCAGTTCCAATAGCTGTGTGTGTGTGTGTGTGTGTGTGTGTGTGTGTGTGTGAGTGAGAGAGACCTGGTCTGGTCAAGAGGTTGAGAAGTGCTGTTGTTGAGCATGTCTGGGGGTACTCCTGTATAACCTGTCTGTGCAGGAATACAGCACGGCAGGGATAATAACCAGAATGAGCTCTTACTGTATATGTGTTACTGCCTTTCTGTTGTCTGCTGGGAATTTTGGTCTGTTTTTAAAAAAAGCTAAGATTTAAGCTTAATTGAGACGGGAAAGGTAGGGATGAAGACAAGAATTAAGACGAATGAAAAGCATATGGATGATTAGAAAGACTTCCAGAAGATTGTAATATTATTCTGTAAGTCTTTGGATTGATTGGTTGGTTTTAGTTTATGTGATACAATCTTACTTCTTTACTGTATTTCCAATCTGTTACCAAGTCTTCTTTTAACAATTCTGTATTTAAAATGCTCTGTTTTGCGTTAATCTGACCTTCCATGTGCTTTGCTTTGTTCTGTCTTCATCCCTACCGCTCCTGTCTGAATTATGCTTAGCTGTATTTGTACATCCAATTTTTAGCACTTACCGCATGTGTGCTCTGGTAGGATATGCAGAATGTTGGTGTGACAGAAGAGGACGCTAGCGATAGGGTGAGATGGAGGCAGATGATCCACTGTGGCGACCCCCTAAAGGGAGCAGCCAAAAGAAGAAGAAGAAAAGAAGTGTCCTGGTGGTTTCTCAAAGATTTCCCAGGCTATATGGGAAAACTAACCCATCTCTTGCAGATTGGGTCTTCATAGTCAAGTGTCTGAATCATCTCACTGGGCTCCTTTCTGTAAAAATGCTCCCTCTGATTATCTGTTACCCTGTGCCACTGTCTCTACTGTATATACCCACACATCCAATGAAGCAAACCCATTTCTACTGTTTGTTTCTGCAGTTTGGCTCTCTGTAAATGTTATTATCTAGGCCTTGTAGTTGAGTTAATCAGGAACTTGATCTTAAGATTCAGACCTTCTTTCATTATAATAACAGATTGTTTGTCTGATTGTAGAGGTGTTGCATTAAACTGCCCCTGGGGTTGCAACTCACTCTCAACCCAAAAGGGCCTTATCTACTGATCCCTTTACAGAAACTACGGGTTCAGGCATGAATGATCATGACGCAACCAGCAGGATGGCAAATAGCAATCTTTTTAAAATCTTGGCTCCTTAATGAGTATCTATGGAAATTACATAACTAAATACATGACAGAGCACTAACTGAGCCCGACATCTAAAGACATTTTTTAAGCTAAACTAAACTCATTTTCTATAGCCTCATCCATACCTGCATTATATTAACATGTTTACAGCATGTTAACATCAGTCTTAGTTTTGGTGATTTTAAACAGCATATTTCAGAACAAGCCTCAAATATCTGTATAGCCAAGTATTTTTCTACACTCACAGAATCCTTGCTGTTAACGGGTAGTGCTGCCTCACTGTGAAGCCTACACCAACACCAACTCGGGCCCCAGCCCCTGCCAAGCTCCTTTTTACCTGGCCTGTTTTTTCTCTCTTACAAATCTAGACCTTTTACTGCCCCAGGAACCTCAGTCAAGGTCTCCCCTCCTCTCCTGAGATAAAACAAACAAGAAAACAGTCGTTTGACGCATCTGTAATCACCTTAGTTATATCCGCTGGAACTGAGGGCTTTTAATTTGCCGTGCTTTTAATTTGTTTTCACAGCAGTTTCGAGCAAATTGAATTTGTTAATTAAAGCAGCAAAATGAAATGCTGAGCATTATTGACGAGATGCTAATTGGGTTAGTGTGGAAATTGGAAGTGGGGGTGAAGTGGGGTGGGTGGAGGCTAACGAGAGGGTTGAGGGAGGAGAGTGGGGCGTTTTGGGGTATCAATAGTCAGGACAAATCACATTACAGAACAGCACAGAAAGGCTACATGCCAAGTGGCCCTGTGGCGGCTGCATTATGATCTGTCTGTGCATGTGTGTGTGTGTGTGTGCGTGTGTGTGCAATACAGCTCCCTTTTTGGGAGAGTAGGCAGTTGTAGCTCCTCCTGATTTCTTTCAAACACAGATAAACACAACCTGATGCATACACAGGTGCGTTCACACAAACTGGCTCATACACATATGGAGTAGAGGTTAAAAAACACAGTTTTTATTGGTATTTTTTTTCAACATTTTAAACATTGGATGTATAAGATGTTCTATAGCCTACCAGGAGCACCCATTGCTTTTCCCACTGTTGGCCAAATCTAACAGTTTCACTGTAACAATTAAAATAATGCCAGAATTATGTGAGAATAAACAAGACCATTATGAGCTCTGTAACTTTATACAACAAGCTGGAGCAGCAAATTCAGTAAAAAAAAAAAAAAATGCTTACTGTTATGTATGGTAGAGGCAAGCTTTGGTATTTGTAAATCAAATTAGCTGCTTTCCCCCTTAAAAGCAGCAAAATGCCAAATCTGATCCACGTATTGTGCTGAAAGGAAGGCCCAGTCTGGCTTATCCTCATAGCAGTGTGATGGATTTGTGGGGATGCAGAATTCAGAAATGCAAATACACTACAGAGCTACAAATCTTAAACAAACACCGAGGAATCTAAATAGGCTTTACTTTCAGAAGACACTGAAAATCCTGCTATCACACTTTTAGCAACACAACTGTATGGGAGACCTGTTGTTATGTGCACTTAGTAGGGATTTAACAATTGTGAAACGTAGACCGCAATCAAATTACAAACATCTGGAATTTTGTACTGCAATAAGTTAACAGCAGTTATATCAGAATAGTTTTTGTTTCTTTATTTTTTGTTAATGATCCAATCACACTCAAGCGATCAGACGTGTGGTGAAAGAACCCCATCCCCGAGTTTATGTTATTCATCCCCTCTAAAGAAAAAAAAACAGTATGAACCCAAAGAGCGGCCCAAAAATCTGAGTATGAAACAAAACTGTGGTTTTAAAGAACTGACACACCCTTAGGATTAAAGTAACTACTATAACTTATAAACTAACTTATAAAAGAACAAAGTGCTGCTTTTAATTAAGCACATTTAGACACTGCGAGTGAAGTGACAGTCTGTGAAAGCTGTTCATACGACTGCACAAAATCCAGTGTCTTTTGTTGCAACTATGCATATTTATTTATATTTGTCATGACTGCTGATTCAGCTCTGTTGCAGCTCACTCTTTAAAGCCATGAGGTCTCAGTGGATCAAGGGGATTTATATGCTTGTTAGTCAAACACATACTCCAGCCATTTTTCCCCATTTACACTCGTGAACTCAGTCTGCAGGCTGCTGAGTCTTGGCATGTCAATCTCCTCCCTATTATATTATATATATATATTATAAATACTGAAAAAGCACTGTATAGCTCATCTGGTCCAACTGCACTAAAGCACACCTCAAGTAACCATCATATTATTTGAAAAAAATCAAAAACAACACAGTGCATACACATTTATACACCCCACATTGCAACATGCAAGTCTTCAGTGGTTATTTTAATGCATCCTTCACTAAGAGTCCTACTATGCCTCTTCATGTCAGGTCTAGGTAATGGGATGTTAAGACCCCAGGCTGAACTAGTAGGTCCCTAGAGGTATTCCCCTACCATTGCACAACTAATATGGATGAACCTGTGACAGGTACAATGGCTAGGAGAACAAACCCTGAGCTTAAATCTGCAGAATCATCATGGGCAGGCGCAGGCAGTCCAGCTGACTGAACTGCTTGCAGTCTCCTTCAGTGTAAGCCAGTTCAGCTTTGCTATAAGTGCAAAGAAGATGGTGGTAGTAAAGACTGTGAAGATGGTGGTAGTAAAGACCATGTATCTATATCTTCTCCTCTAATCCTGGGAGTACCTTGCTGGGAGTGCCTAACCAAACCATGTACATATGCACGGTGGAGGAGTGTATTTACTCAGCAGATGGAGCACTGTCTCTCCTCTGCAGTTTCCATCATGTCTCAGCAGGCCCATACTACTCACCCTTGGTGGGAAAGGACCAAGGACCTCCTGAAGTGTTGGAATGTAAACACCAACCATCTTGAAGCTCTGGCACTCGGCAGATTGGCCAGGCTGAGGCTACTGAAGAAATGCATTACACTGTCCAACAGGAGGAGGAACAAAAAGCCATGCCAAACAATGCCAGAGGGCAGCTGGCATTTTTCCAACAACTGGGAGCCGTTGCTCCAACTGTGACCGAGGGTGTGGTTCTTCAGCTACCACTGATACATTAAGTGGCACCAGTGTTAACAGAACTGAGCCATCCACACAACAGATACTTCAGCTGTAGCATACACTTACAGAAAAGCACCTCTGCAAAAACAAGGGAAATTGCAAACCCTCCAACCCCACTGCCTAACTGTCTAGCATTAAACATTACTTCTTAACCAGCTCATTGACCCTCCAGAGCTCTGCTGAGCTGTTCAGACCGCTCATCTCCCTCTGGCTATGTTGGCCCAGTGCACTACTAATGAGAAGAATTCACTCATTTGGCTTGAAGGACAGAGTTGGGTTGGGAACAAGACAGGGATGAGAGCAGAAATGGGATGAAATAAGGACAGAAATGACAAAAAAAAAGAGAAAAAAAAGTAAGATTGGAAAAGAGACAGAAGGTGAAAGATTGGAGAGTTATTTAGAATTAAGGGAGAGGGGGGGGGAGGAAAAACAGGAGTGGGAGATGAGCAGCAAGTCGGGTGAGATAGTGAGCAGTGCTTGAATTACAGAGGTGATTATAGCACTAATTACAAGCTGAGCCGCTTCATTGATAAGGTCCCAGCCAACACCTGACAATTCTTACTGCCCTAGTCTGTTATGATGAAAATATTCAAAGCAGGGTGTGTGTGTGTGTGTGTGTGTGTGTGTGTGTGTGTGTGTGTGTGTGTGTGTGTGTGATTTTATGAACATAACCCACTGACAGCAATACAGCTGTAAGTGTGCTCTCCCTCATATCAAAGATAGAAATGGTGGTCTATGCTATGACTAAAAAAGTAGAGAATTTTAGAATGAATTATTGATATGCATTGATCATTTTTTTAAATTACATAAAAAGGGAATTTCTTTCTGATCTACAGTATTTAAATATGCACATGCATTACTGATGTTACAGCAAGGAAATTATAAAACACACAAGTTAGCTGAGTGTTTTATTTTAAACCTGAGCTTTCCAGCTATCTAACAGTAACACTTAGCTAAGTTGTAAAGTAGGCCTTATTTGTTGAATAGCATTTAGTAAAAATACCATGTATGTTTAAGCAAAATATGACACTACTCATTTAGTTACGAAATGTAATTAGGTCTCAGTATCAGCTTTTAACCTCTTCCTCATTTTACACTGGTGCCATCTGCACCGTCTAACTGAAGAAGAGGGAGATGATTTGCAAGATTGCTTATGGAGAAGCGCATTAACACTACAAAAGGAAACACTGTGAAACATCTAATATTTGCTAATTGCATTTGATGTACTCTATGCTGCCATTTTCCCAGAGTTATTAGATGAAGTTAAAACATATTTCATCACTGCCATAGCTGAATTATCAATACTAAGAATTGTATAAATACAGTGCATCCATTGTTGAAGTATTGTCCAATGAGCGAAGAGTTAATGTGGATTTGAGTGCATGTTTATGTTTACCACATAAAACAAACAAACAAAAAATTGCATACCCATTGCATTGCATGCTCAGGATTTGATGATTCAAGATTGCGTGCTCAGTAATGCGTTACTTGATTGTTGGGTTCGCACATTTGCAAAGGCACAGCATATTCACTCTGATTATAAGGTGTAAATTAAACCTGGATGAAGTCTAGACAGAACATGCAAGCTATACAGTTTTATCTTGTTGCATAACTAACAGTACCCTTTTTTTTTTCTCTCCCTCCCTTTTTTTTGACTGCTCATTAGCACAGTTAAGTGTTTTTGTTGTTGAGTGTAGACTGATATTTGCCATTTCTGATTTAACCAACTGGTTTTATCCACCAAAAGCACAGCCTGTCCTAAGGTTATGGATCTGTCCTTGACCACTCTGCCAAACAAATTAAATACCCTGTACAGCATTTCTATTTCTACCAATTCTAACACATAATAACCCATTTGGAGAGGGTGAATCTGAATGCTTTTCACAGTCCCTATTACTAAATGTCCTCATTTTAGAGAGTGCACTCAGCAATACGTATCAACCTGAAAGGGATTGAATTGTGGGACACCACTGTATTTTATGCTGCCAGTAAATATATCTATCTTGCTCATAACAATTTGCAGGTCTGTGTTTTGTAATCATAAAACGGATAAGTTTGGAAGAGATATGAGAGCCATTCTTTTGAGAGCGCTGATTACAGCAGGCACCATCTGCGTGGAGCCCACAGCTGCCTGCCTCATCAGAATACCTAATATTCCAATGGAGGGGCTCTAAGTACCTGGCAAACCCAAGTAGATAGATAACAAAGAGCCTATTAAATAACGGACAAAGTGGCCTGTGAAGGTAGGGGTGGGGGATATGGGAGTGTGTGGTGGGAATTAGTCTTTTAGTTCCGCACACACTCTGAGATGAGATAGCCCCGAGTTCTAATTAAAATTCTCATTCCCATCTAAGGTGGTAATTTTGATCTGAGAAAGAGAGGAAAGTTTGATGTCTTGCAGACAACCTGCTTCTATTCCTTCTCTTGCTTTCTCTCTCTTCCCTGTATTTCTCTTTCCGTAGTCTTGATCAAAATCAATGTTATCTGCCCAACCCGGTAATTCTTTCGTGCCCTTGCTCACCCTCAAAGTCATGTTGGAGCCATCTAATCTACCCAAAAAAAAAAAAAAAAAAATCCTTCTTTAGAGTAATATTCACATTTTAAAATGTGGACTGTGGAAGCACGGGCATCCAAGGAAGATCTGTAGACAGCTGCAAAAATGCCAATTTAAGTTATTTAACAAATCCTGCGATGCACCCTTTAATGGAAAGGCTGTATGGTTACGGTATGTTACAAAATAATTACAAAATTTCTGCCGCAAACACATTTTGCTATTACTGAGTTTCTGTAATAGAGTTTATAAATAAATGAATTAAAAGAAACTCACAGCTCTGGTGATAGTGGATTTACAGTCTGAGAGTAATTTGCCAGTGCTAATACCTCTTTAGTGTCTCAGATTTTTCTTGTTTTCTGTGTTTTACCAGTTGACAGCTGGTCGAAAGAAAAATCAGTATTCATCAATCATTAATTATTTTAGATATAATTATGACTAAATCTGACAAATAATGATTTATAATAAAAAGTAATTATTAGTTGCAGGTAACCAGAGCAGCTCAAACCTGAACACATCTTACTGTAATCGTGTGTGTAGCCAGAGGTTCAACTGATATAGAAATCATTGCTGCACTGATCAGACAGAGATCAGTGCAGCAATGATTTCTCTGCACACAAGATCTACTTACTATTCAAAGCTGTTTTTATAGGGCATGCTCTTTATGTTTAAAATCTGAACTGCTAGGGTTCCTTGCGCACAATGAGGTTTAAATCTTATATTTATATCCGATGGTAATATGTGCCCATATCAGACTTGTTTAAGTTGCAGACATAAAAAGAACAGCCTTCGGAGGTATGATCACACCCGTAAATAATCAAAAATCGTATCTGACTGACAAAATGAGATTGTTAATACAAGTGGGTTTCCTCAAAAGGAGTCCGGCCCCCCACCCTAAGGCATAGGGTGAGAAGCTTATTCATCCAGGAGTGTCTCACAGTAAACTAACTGCTCTTTTACCAACTGATGTAGTTCACACATCTAAACGGGGTGCCTCCAGGATGCCTAATACCTGACCTGTTTAGAGCATGTCTAAGTGCAGGGAGACCCTGGGACAGGATCGGGAGATGTCGGAAAAATGATGTTTCTTGATTAGCCTGGGAAGGTATCCCACAGAAGAGCAGGTGGCAGCGGTGGGGAAAGTCTGGGCAGATCTACTTAAGGCTTGCTGCCC
This sequence comes from Archocentrus centrarchus, assembly GCF_007364275.1. Classification (NCBI taxonomy): domain Eukaryota; kingdom Metazoa; phylum Chordata; class Actinopteri; order Cichliformes; family Cichlidae; genus Archocentrus; species Archocentrus centrarchus. The sequence goes on along the minus strand of NC_044349.1, from coordinate 21,355,968 downwards.
CTGTGAACCAGATAAGCAGGAAACAAATTAATAAATGGATGAAGGGTCTGATTTGAATTTGGCCAATTTCCCCTTAAAAACTGTGACCTTGCTCACCTCTGGACAGCTTCCCATTCTTACTACTTGCATACATTTCATTATGGACCCTTCAGTTCAGTTTGAAACTTTAGTGTCAAACTAAACCAGCATTCGTGTGAAGGGACATCACTAGGGAAAAGAGCCTGATCTCTGACTACTGCTGAGAGACTGAACAGGAGTTTAAGTGGAAGAGAGTTTGCACCTAGGGGCAGCATATCGGGTCAGGAGCATAAACAGGAGCAGGCTTGTTCTTTTTTGGCCACATCAAAACAATCTTTGCTCATCCCCCTACACCTGGTGCACTACATGGCCATTGTGCACCCTGCAACTTTATCCATTCCCCCAAAATAAAACACAAGTTGAAGATTTGTGCTTTGACTCAGTGCACACTGAGCATGAGGAAGGGCATGTAGTCAGAACGGGACTTCCACTGGGCGATCTAAAAATAACAGGAGCACTAAAGTGTTGCAGTGCTGTCAAACAGACTACTTGTAAATGGTGGCTGGACAATTTCAAATAAGGTATGAGCTTTGATTTTTATGCCAAAGTTTTCCAGTCAAAGATCTGATTTGAGGTTAGATCAGGGACATGAATGCTTCCAGCCTGCAACTTGTTTTGTTACTTGTGTTTACTGAAGTACATTTTTCTCTAATAGTCACTCTAAGCCTTTCCTCTTGCTTTTCCCCTTTCCTCTGTCCTTTTTTTCCAGCTCATTACTAGAGGAGGCAAGACAATGGATCACTGTGACAACGCCAAAGTTATCATCACCTTGCTTGATTATATTTCTTTGCTTTTTTTTTTTTTTTATTAACAGTGCACAACACACACCTACGAAAATACACATGCACACACACCCACACACACACATACAGAACATTTTCTCAGATGAGCAGGCTGCCGGGGGTTGTGTTAGGGGGCTAACTGAATAGCCATCACTCTGATAGAGCGCCTTCATTGAGGCTGTAAAATTAAACAGCCAATTTCACCTGGTAATTGGATAGTGAAATATTTGTGGTCAAACTCCCTGCTGTGAGACAGTAGCAGGGAAGAGAGTGAAAACAGTGCTCATCATCACATTTAACAGTCACGATGGTGAAAAATCTGCAAACTTTATATGACACCATATTAAGCTAGTATCCACTTGGATATTAACTTGCTTTGAGAATGAAAACACAGAGAATTTAAACAGCAACAGTTTAAAACAAGCTTGGACAGGCGATAGTGTTGGCATTCACAGTAGCAGGAGTTAAATAATACATTTCTCAGGGTCAGACATTAAGAATTCTTTCTGTTAGTCACTTCCAAGCACCTTAAATTGCCATAAATATACTCTAATTAACAAGCTGAAGCTCCTGTGAAGTTTTTCACCCTGCTCACACATATCGCAAAAATAGCATTTACAGTACAGTGTAGTTTTTCTTAATTACCAGCATATGAAAGTGGGAATAAGGGGGCTATACCAGCAGATGGCAATACCTCAGGGGTTGAGCTTCTTATTTCTCAACATACTGTGTTTGCCAATATAAACTGCGGAGACGCCACCCTTGGGTGATATGAACTCTACGTCAAGGAGTGAGTGCCTTTGCTAGGATCAAACACTCAAATGAGCCGTGATGATGAGCCCGGTGATACATGCTGCTGTCTCCAAGCCTCGGCCACAGAGGACTTTCTGCATCAGCCCATCCCTCCTTCTCTTCACATTCGTTGCCCTTAACCTCAGGCTCTAATGTTTGAACTTACTTCAGAAGACTTTTACATTTTTTATTTAAAATTTTCAGTGGACCACATGCTACTAGGTTAATTGGTACTTTTATATTTTTGACTGATGTGGCGGGGCCTGTTGTAATGAGTAGTTGTGGAAACGTGTCTTCGTGTTAAAAAAAAAATGGCAGCAGCGGTTGCTTTTCTTAATGCCTGAAATAAAGTTTATCCCAACAGAAAGTTCTTCACTCTGAATTATGACTGTACAATGTAAGTGTTATTAGTGTGACTCTGATATGTTGATGGTTTGTTTCCCCACTTCCTACCAACATCAAAAATGTTTGGCCTTTATTGAGGAGTTTCTTTAACTCAAACCCCAATCCTTTCAAAAACTCAAACATGATTTTTATTAATGCCTAAATGCAATCAAAACCTTAATATGTACTCACCAGGCACCTTATTAGGTACACCTTGCAATTACTTTTGCATTCAGAACTGCCTCAATCCTTGACGGCACAGATGCTGGAAACATTCCTCAGAGTTTTTCGTCCATATTGACAGGATAGCATCCACACAGTTGCTGCAGATTTGTTGGCTGCACGTCACATCAGTGAAGTCATTTTCATATTTGAGAAACCAGTTTGAAGTGATATGAGCTTTGTGACATTAAATGATGCTCAACTGATACTAAGGAGCACAAAGTGTGCCAAGAAAATATTCCCCCACACCATTAAACCACCACAGCCAGCCTGAACCGTTCATACAAGGCAGGATGGATCGATGCTTTCATGTTATTTACACTAAATTCTGACCGCAGAAATCGAGACTCATCAGACCAGGCAACATTGTTTTGGTGAGCCCACGTTTCCTGTTCTTAGCTGACAGGAGTGGTACCTGTCAGTCTTCTGCTGTGCTAGTACATATGCTTAAAGGTTAGACATGTTGTGCATTCAGAGATGCTCTTCTGTATACCTTGACTGTAACGAGTGGTTATTTGGGTTACTTTTGCCTTTCTATCAGTTTGAAGCAGTCTCCCCAGTCTCCTCTGACCTCTGGCATCAACAAGGCATTTTCATTGCCCAGAGAACTGCTGCTCAGAGGATATTTTCCCTTTTTCAGATCATTCTCTGTAAACCCTAGAGAGGGTTGTGTGGGAAAATGCCAATAGATCAGCAGTTTCTGAAAATGCCCATTTGGCATCAACAAGCATGCCACTTTCAAAGTCACTTTAATCAACTTTCCTCCTCAGTCTGATGCTTGGTTTGTACTCATCTTGCCCATGTCTAATGCCTAAATTCACTGAGTTGCTGCCACGTGACTGGCTGATTAGATATTTGTGTTAAAAAGCAACTGAATGAGTGTGCCTAACAAACTGTCCGGTGAGTGTAGTGATGGCAGATCAGGAAACAGTCACAGGAATAATCTTTGCAACAAACTGAAAGGAGTTACATAATAATGCAGGCTAGTACTAGCGACACTAGATTCTCACTAATGTTTATATGGTCTGCAAAACCAGAGCTGTCAATGGCATAGCATTAATTCAACAGGCCACTGAGGCCCATTTATTAGCCAAACAGCTGCTGCTCATATTCAGGCAGGTGTTCAGGTGGCCACTGTGATCTTAAATAAACTCTACTGATACGGACTCTCTGTTTCTCTGACGATGTCGGAAAACTACTTTTACAGGCAAAATTAGATACATGCAGGTAAATGTAAGAGAGATAAAGCTGTTTCTTTTGGTATTGTAGTTTTTGTTCAGCACACTGAAACATGCATGCAGTAAACACTAAACACAAGGGGAAAACCACCAGACAATAACAATTCAGGCTGTTTAACTTGCACATCAACAGTCTAGTCAGCCAACCATCCAAGCAGTCAGTGTCAGAGATGAGACAAGGCCATAATCCAATTCTGGTTTTTACACGGCGTCATGCCTTTACCTTTGACAGTGTGATTGATGTGTATGTAAATGTGTTTTGAGGAGGGCTGTGAGCAGCTAGTTAAAGCAGACATTTAGGGCTGCTCTGTCAAAGATGAATGGAGGGAGGAAGAGAGAGAAGAAGAAGGAGGAATCCAAAATAAAGACAACTATTGATCCATGAATGAAAGAAGATGGACATTGAAGGAGCCCTAGACAAGGCGTTATGTACCTCTCAAACGTCACTCTGCATTCATTGGGAGGCCGTTTGACAGGTCCATAATAGCATACTATTGGGAATTTCTATCAAACACACACCAAGCAGAAAAAAAGGTAGCTCCCTTTTACGGTGTCCTCTCTATTGTCTTCTCTCATCCCGGTCCTTCTTTTTCCTTAACCATTCTGTAAATCAATAGAGGAAAAACAACTGAATCCTGAGGTCAACACACTAAACAGATAGCAGATTTTTCTCAAGACACAACCGGTGAGTGTGTTTGCCTAGTGTACAAGAGCATGTCTTGACGTGAATGCGTGTGCTCCTGTGAGCATGGCTGTGCTTGCATGCATGCATTCTTCTTCCGTGCTCTCACACGTCTCTGTGAGACTGTCGGGTGGGTACTAAAGTTTAACAACTTTACAGGAACAATAGGTGACAGGAACCTCAAATCTGCCCGCTCGTTTCCACAGCAACCGAGGAAAGAGGAGGGGAAAGGGTAGGGGTGGGAGGAAGGGGGGAAACAAGTCTTCTCTCCATCACTCATGCACACATCCGCCGCTATTTGAAGCCATCAGTCACCATAGTCAAGTCTTTCCCTGGAAACTTTGCATGCAGGCAGAAATCTGTGTAACTGGCACCGGTAATCTGTCTGGATGTATTGTCAATCTATTATCCTAAGCAGTGTGTTGAATGCATTCATATTCTGTCCTTCATGATGGAACACTGGGCTAAAGAAAACTTCAAATGATCAGACAGAAACAATTATTTTGATCCAAAAATGTGATTGTGGCTACTGCTGACTGAACTGAGACACTAATTTAATTAGATCGATTTAGATGAAACTGATTTGATTAGGTGAAATTGAAATTGAGCCATATTAGCAGTAGGTTGTAGCAGGATACAGCTACATAAGAAAGAGAAATAATAACCAAAATTAGGCAGTGTAATTAAACTGACAGTGCACTTTTATATTAACAAAAAGTTTGCAAAACTGGGCATATGCATAAGGCGCTAAGCATAAAAATCACCACTGCGAACTTCACTTGAAGTTATTGATTCTTTTGGGACTAATGAACAGCGCCTCAGTGTTATCAGTGGGATACAGTTCATTCCTTCTGACACAATTAGCATTTCATCAATATCATTACTAATGTACTGGAATCAGTTTCTCAAGTATTCTTTCACTATGACTTGTTTTGGCTTGTCTGCCTGCCACTCCACAGACGCGACAAGCATATGTAAGTGTTGCTTACTCATTAAAGCACAGTATGATTTTTTTTTTTTTTATTAGAGAGATGGGTCCTTTCAAGCTCTGTCTTCCACAAAAGAATTGAAAAGGCAAACTTGAAAAGAGAAGGCACACGTATATGACATGTCTCAAAAATATGAGGCAAACAAATGGAAAATGAAGACATTTTTCTTTGAGACTACTGTGGATTTTCTTTTCCCCTTGCTATCAATACAAACTCCTGTATAGAAATGGAGAAATGGATTGATGGGAAACAGAATACTCATTTCCTATAAAATGCTTCCACAGACATCAGATGGCTTCAAACAATGAGACAGAAAAATAGAGAGAAAGAAAAAGGGAAAATTTTTGTGAGAGTGGGTGCAAGAGAAAAAGAGACCCTACATAACTCCTCCATGCCCCCTCGTGCCCTATAGACCCAGCACCCTGCTCTCTTGTGACTCTGATGAAAAGGAGGCCGCAATCCCTTTCAATTTGGCCAGTGAGCCCCAGTCCTGTTAAAGGCAATCGACTGGCTGAACAGAGGCACTATATCATAATATGCAGGTGCAGACGGCCCGGCAGAAGAGAGAGGGGACACATGGCACCTTAGGAGAGAGAAAGGGACTCTGGCATCCATCTCTCTCGCACTTAGGCTGACACTCAACCATGGGGGAGAAACACCCACACACACACACACACACACACACGCACACGCACATGCACGCACAGGCTGTGGCCATGCTGCAGTGGGAGAGCAAAAAAATGAGAGTCGAGAGAGAATAGAAAAGTGGAGGAAAAATGGGACCTATCACTTCCTTCATTTTTTTCTTCTCACTTCAGGTAAAAAAAAAAAAAAAGGACAGACTAAAAGAGAAAAGAAAATGTATTTTGTGCAAGTGGGGAGTGGGATGGCAAAGTAAAGGAGAAGAAAAAGGACCTGTCTGGAATGAGAGCAAGGTGTTTGTTTGTGATGAGCAAATGCCTCTGTAGGCGTGGGGGAGGCCAGTGGCTTGGCTAGAGCTGTTTGTTATCGGGGGTCTCCAGGCCCCCCGGGCGTGCCGAACTGCTGGCCCAAGTGAGAGGGGCTGAGCCTGGGGGAGGGTGAAGAGTCAGAGCCCTTGCCCAGGGATAGATGAGAGGCCAATAGACTGTGAGAATAACACAGGGCTGGAAAGGATTTTACATTCCACATGAAAAATCAGATTTGTCTTAAAAATATTCGGTGTATTGACATTCAGTGTCATTTACTGCCTGAAGTGTAATTAAACGTCTAGTACCCAAGTGCTGTAACCAAGCCATGCAGCCAATATACTTAACTGCATCTAAATGTTGACTCTTCTAGGCTCCATAGAGTACACCACTGAGTGCTATACATGGAGATTGAGGACCTGTGGTACACACTTGACTTGTAAGAACATAAAGCATTCATACTCTTTCATCCACTTGAGGGCCGGTGCTGTACGAACACTGAGGAAATTGAAGATGAGGGCTTATAGCACAGACTCAGGTCAACAATTTGATAATATGTGACATCTGATCTGCTTCATACAGAATTCTTAATATACACACACACACACACACACACACGGTGTTGAATTGTGAGGTCTATAACTGCAGGCAAGAATAAAACTCCAGAAGGTCTGCAATCATGTAGTGTAACCATGACCTGTCACTTGTGCTTGGCTTCAGCTCCAGCTTATCACTAAACATATTCAGCTGAATCATCTGAGTCTAAGATTTAAAAGTATCCTAACACTGGAGAAATACTAACTAGTATGTATGTAACAAACAAACTGTAGGCTACAGTATTCTACAGTAATTTGTTCACTGGAATTTTAATAATAGCAAAAATAAAGTAGGTGTTTTCAACAATGATTAGGCTCCAAGCCATGACTATCACAGCACCAGATGGGTATGGTTTCCACAAAATGGTGCACATTCATTCAGCATATACTGGCAGCATCTTAAACAATACAGATGAACAGGAACACACTTTAAATCTTTCATTTGTTGAATTCAATTTGGATTCCACTACCTCCGCCAACATTAAAAAGCGAAACGATGAAATAAAAGCTTGCCACAGCCTCTTCACCACCTGCTGCTGTTTAATTACCAACAAACAGAGATTCAGCATCACACCTTTCACATCATACGCTGCCTACACTACACTCAGATTGTTCGAACAATTGCGCGTGCCCTTGCGGCTAGTAAACAAGCAGCACACGGGGAAGTCCAAATGGATCACAGTGCAGAATGCAGATAATGCACAGAGAAGTCTAAAACCAGATGTGCACTCCTTTCCTCTCATCTGATGGCATCTAAATATACTGGCTTCATGTCTGAATGAGGACCCTGGTCACATGTGTGTAAAAGTTATTATTAAAAGAGATTAGAGTTGCACATATCTCTGGTGTATTTGTGAGCTGGTGTATCAAATCACTAGAAAAAGACCATGATCATTTTGGTGACTGATCTAAACAGAAATAATACAAGAAAATATTTCTCCAGGCTTTGGGGAGGCCAATCCATGACTTGACAGTCTTCCACTCTGTGTTTTTCTATCTAGGTATGACTTACTGCACTGGCAGTAAAAATGAAGAAAGAAAAAAAAATGAAATGAGCTAAAAAATGAAACAGTTGCCAATCAGATGCTTTCCAGATGGTGGATCAGAATCTGATGGTGTTTTTTCTGCATTCCATCAGTTTTTACAAGATCCTACAAGAACACCACTGGCTGTCCACACCACAGTTTCTACTGTGTTTTACAGATGCTACAGACAGTCACTCTTGTGCCTCTCTCCTGACCTCCTCTCTACATACTGATGATAAATTCAGATAAAGAATTTCAAATTAAGATTCATCAGTCCTGAAAACCTGTTCCCACTGATTTTTTTGCCCAGTTCTTGTGTAATTAGTTTACTTTATCCAATTTAGTCATGGAGAGTGAGAGAGTGAGAGGCAAGGTACCCCCTGGACAGGTCGCCAGTCTGTCGCAGGGCCAACACAGAGAGACAGAGAACCATTCACACTCACACTTATATTCACACCTATGGACAATTCAGAATCACCCATTAAGTACATCTCTCTGGACTGTGGGAGGAAGCCAGAGTTACTGGAGAGAACCCATGCATACACGGGAAGAACATGCAAACTCCACAAAGAAAGGCCCTGACCAGATGGTGGATTCAAACCCAGGACCTTCTTGCCGTGAGGCAGCAGTGCCAACCACCGTGCCACCGTGCTGTCCTAGCTTGGCTGTGCTCCCGTAAATTCCCACACATTTCTTACGCTTGATGTTACTTTAATGTAATGCTTAAAAATCGCTCCTCAATGAGTAAGTTCCCTATTTGTCAGCGTTAGTATTAAATCAGCGCACACACATTCGCATATTTACATTAATATTATTATTTTTTTTGTTGCTGTAAGTGTTCACAATGTCCATCCTGGCTGTGACAAAATCCCTTCCTAAAGCGATTTCAATGTAAATGACAGGAGACATAATCCACAGCGCTCATGCAAAGATAATTTTCCAAAGTTCAGCAAAAAGGTAATGTGAAGCTTCAGCAATCTGAGTAAGCCAAACCAAGTGGATATCTTCTAGTTTTAAAGCCTTTTTAGAGTGAATTTCCTTGTTCATACAACTCTCTCTCTGCCACATCTCAGCAAGTAAACTCTACTTGCACTGAAAAGCCTGAACAAGGACTATGATTTCTGTACCCCATCACTTTCAGACTGGAGCTCTTCATAATTAATTTGGGCAGGAGAACCAGCTGACGCAATTAGTGACTCTTACTTGCCATTCTAGGCAAACACAAAACAACGCATGTATCTGTGTACATGCTCTCACACACACACACACACACACACACACACACACACACACACACACACACACACACACACACACACACACACACACACACACACACACACACACACACAAAGACATATATGAACAGGCCAAACTTTATTCCTTGCAAGTAACTTTTGACAAGTTCGCTTCCACATCCTGGAGTTGTATTCAGACGTGCAAGAAGTGAGTGCTGGAGAGCAGTCATGTAGAAAGAGAATGCTGTTACTGGAGTTATTAACAGGCTCCTGTGTTTCCCCCCTCTCAGCTGAGCTATTCAGAGCATAGCGTTCCTCATCTGCCACAAACACACGCCGACAGACAGACGCAGCAGACGGACACACCGTGCAGCCCCTCCACGCGCTGTGCAGTAATATGTTTTTTGCCCATTTACAACAAATTAAGTTTCCCTCAAAGTGAATTTCAAGCTTGGCTGCCTTTGGAGGGCGAGCAACTCTCTTTTCATTAATTTTCATTCTTTCCCTCGAACAAATGATCTACTGTACAGCCCGCTCTGCGTTACTCTCCTCTCCCTGTCTTTTTTGTTCGCTTGTTTTCTCCCCTCTTTACCTTCCTTTTCCTGCTTGCTGGTGAATTTGGGCAATGGAAAGCAATTACACTGTCAGAAAGGTGTATTCTGATTTATTAAAAGCCTTGAATGCTATCTGTTTTGTTCCTCTTTGTGTCCCCTCTGGGGAACTGAGTCCTGACACCCAAATGAGACAGAGTGAGTGCTCCCTGCTCAATGCTCCATCCTGAGAGTCATCTAGAAAGCGGTGGAGTAAATATCCATTGGCAGAGGAGGACAGATAGATGGCTGTAACGCAGCTGCGACTATGGGAATAGATTTGCCTGTGAAGCCCAAGAAACGGGAGACATGAAAAGACAAAGAGAAAGAGAGAGAGGGACAGGCCTGATGACTACTACAATGAATCAGTTTAAAATTTTCTCGCCTTTAATTTCATAAACCAGATTCTCCTTTTCAGCGCACCGCAAGCCTATAGACATCGCCCCTTTGAGAGAACCTCTCATTAGCTTAATTCCTATTTATGAAAAAAAGCAAAGTAGACTAGAGAAGGAGACTGAGAGAACAGAGAAAGAGAGACAGAGGCCTAAGCCATTAAGGTGTGAATAAGTTCCAATTTCCAAAATAAATATTATCTCTGTCTGGGTAACCCGAAATCTGTGTGCTTTTGTGCCAGCTTTATAATAAGGATCAACAAGGGGTCAGCACTGCGTGAACATCACACATTGAATTCACAAAGCTTCACCTGTGATACTTTAATCTATTTATCACCGTATTTTGCCCACACACAGCAGAGCTGCACTGTGTTAAACTGTAAAGTTAAACACACCGCAGACACAGATGCCTGATCTGCGCGCCCTCCCTTTCACAGTAGGCTACACATTAACAGCCATGCTTTGTGCACTCCCCCCTCCTCACAGTTCTCAGCACCTCTCCCTCATTACTGCGTTCTTGATCACCAGAGAGATGGAAGAGATGCAAGGGTGGAGATGTGTAATAAAGCATCTCGTATCCTGGGGGAACCATTGGTTGAAGATATGAGGCCATACAGCACTATAACATAAGGACATAGATCATAAACCTGCTTATCTTCTGCTCCCTCTGGATCAGCCTCCTCAGTCAAGCATCTGAGGCTAAAGGACAGTCACGGCTTAAGCTTTTTTCTCAGATTCTTGTGCCAGTCTAGCTGATATTAAGAAGCGTCTGATATAATAAGGGTCACTCACTAATGAAGTGAAATAGAAAGCAGCATAAAAAACAAGAGCTGTTGCCAAGAAACCTGCAATGATATGATGCCGACCTTTCCATCTTTGAGGAATTTCCTTACAGTTGTGATGCTGGGCTGCTGTAGGCAGTGATTAACATATTATTAGACGATAAAGAGTCTAGCTCTTTCATCCAGATACCTAATAGCTGCTGCCAAAGAAAATGGAAAACTTCCCGAGGCCAACAGAGAACGATTTATGAGTAATGCAAAAACAGGAAAAGAAATGGCAAAGAGGTAATGCAAGGACCTCCAACAACAAGCAGAAGAAAAACAAAAGAGCGACTTCATCAGAACTTAGTTGAGGAAGAAAAAATACAGTGAAAATTAAATTTCCACCCACTGATATAACCATATGCCTTGTGCTTTGCTTTTGCATTTTCCTTTTTAAAATACATTTTTCCCCTGTTTGATGTTAAGGCCACAGCTAATGCATTCATGAAGAGTCTGCCACTAAAGGGGAAAAAAAGTCTGTTATCTTGTGCTGTTTACCTCTCAGCTTGGGGAAAAGCAGTTTACTTACTTGAGTGGTGCCAGCTTGCTTGACTGGTGAAGTGTTCGTGTCTGTTTCGAATATATGCTAACAAAGCCACAAAACTATAAATGTTTGGTGGGAAACATAGCTAATATTTCTGATTGCCTCTCGACCCATCTGTCTTACTTGTTAGGTACTGTAATGCAGAAGTGAAAAATAATGATACCCTAATGAATATGGCATTTTTGCTGCCGTGCTAATATATGGTCAAATCTACTCGTGTCATAATGGGTTTCAAACAAAGACAGTCTGGACTGCACACACAGAACATTTGTAAATGTTCAGACTGCATCACCTCACCTCACCACATCATGTTGATGAAGTCCTGATTGGCTATTCAGGGGCTGGCCTTTGAGCGAGGCAGTCAGTTGTTTGAGGGCTCTTTTCATTACAAACCAATCACAGAGCCATTCACAGAATAGCTCCAGTGTCAAGAACTCAGATATCAGAGTCTGCTTTCAGAGAAAGTTGGCATTAATTAGTTACTGTAATTAAAACTGGCACTCCCGTCACAATGGATGCTGTTCTATTACTTGATGACAATGTATGATGTGTGCAAAAGCCTTGCTGAAACGATATGAACGCCAATCACTATGTTCTGTAGTAAAGACAGAAGTGCAGCTCCTGATGTGTTTGATGGCTCAGTTATTATGCTTTATATCTTTATTATTGTTTTCTAATAAAGATTCTGCAGGTTTAAAACAGAAAGTCGAGATCAGTTGTGAAATACACAATGTAATTATGAAATGTCCATGTAATAAGATCTCTTATCAGCACAATGGCAGTCTATGATGCCCAGCCTGTGGTTTGCTTCCTGTGTTTCCATCAGTTTGCCTAACCCGGCTCCTCCGGTGTGGCTGCTGACCTTCTCCTCTCTCCACGGCTGGAGTGGCTATTGATTGGATCTTGGCACACAGTGTACAAACACAGAGATAAGGAGAGAAGAGGGAGGCAGCCAGGCAGATATAGCTGCAGTGCCCACTCCACTCCACTCGCCTCCTCATGCTCCAGAAGCAGGGGGGGGTGAGGAAAAAAAAAATCTCTTTGAGACTCCACTCCCACTGAGCAGACACCCAGACATGGTACCTGAACACTGATAGCAGACAGGATTAGGTCTAAAATTCAATCACAACAGTCTAAGTAATGTTAAGTCACTGCAGCTGACAGTGACCACAGCTTTTCATCAACATAGTACAGGTGATCAATCATAATCTTGCTTTGATTTGTGAGATTTAAAAAGAAAAATAGAACTGAGTGGATGTGACATCTCTGGACTGTGATTCTGAGATCAATAGTTTTACTTGATGTGGATATGTGAGCTGAATCACAGTGTAACAGTGAGCAAGGACAGGCCTGGTAAGTTGCACAGAGGCTTTATGTTGGTCAGAGGCCTGGTCGTACTCTCTCCCACCCCGAGGTTGCTCTTTTACACTTTCCTTCCATCTGGTCTACAGGCAGAGGCTATGCTGTGTCAGAGGTGACTAACAGTGTCAGAGCTCTGCCCTCCCCCACTGTGGCCGGCACAAGAAAAACCTGAAACTGCTGCCTCTGCAACTCCTGGGCAGACACTGCTTACTGATGAGATAAAAAGAAAAACACCCGAGGTGGGCAAATAAGGTGCCATCAATTCAAGATGGCTGGGGGACACCTGACGACCGTAAAAAAATGAGGAAATGGTTTGAAACGAGAAAGTAGGCATCTTTTCAAAGAGGCTTTTTAGTAGAAGGTCAATAGCATGTTGTCTCTTTCTCTGTGTCTCTGTAGACACAAATGCCTCAGGGGGAGAAAGAGAGAGAGTTTTACTCAGATACTGTCAGGATGGTCGACAAAAGGAAAAGCTCAGACAGACAAGGACCAGAGGAGCAGATGCAAGGCCATGAGCCCGACAGAGAAGGAACAGGAAGAATCCAAAACCCTTTCCTCTGGGGAATAAAAGAAATTCTTCTGGTATTTGTCTTTTTGTGTGTGTGTGTGTGTGTGTGTGTGTGTGTGTGTGTGTGTGTGTGTGTGTGTGTGTGTGTGTGTGTGTGTGTGTGTGTGTGTGCACGCACGCGCGCGTGTGGAAGCTTTATAAAGGGCATGAGTGTTGAACGAATGCTGGGAAATTCACTTCAAGCAAATAATCAATGAATCAGTTTATACACACAAAATTACATGCTTGATATATACTATTCTCAAACAATTAGAATCTCATTAAAAAGTTAATTATACATAAAGTGAAATATTTCAAGCTGTGTGTGGTTTTAATTTGGATGATTTTGGGTTACTGCTTAAAAACACAGTATTCCAAAGTGTTAGATCTATCACAAAATGAGTTAAAATACAGAAATGTCCAACTTCTATTAATTTATATACTCAATGCTTGGCTGGGGCTTTTATGATAAATTACTGAATCAATGCAGCGTGGCATGCAGGTGCTCAGCATGTGGCACAGCTGAGGTGTTACTTAAGCCCAGAGTCCTATTCCAGGAGGCAGGTTTAGCTAAAAACTCTGAGTTTGTTGACCCTCAAATGAGGGAAACTCAGACTTTCAGTTTCAGAAAGAGAGCTGTCGTCAACTCTGATTCAGTTACCATGGTAACAAACTCCGTGAACCTAACCTGCTCGCTGGCAGGTTTTATTAAACTAAGCCCCCTCCCCAAGTCTCATTACACATTTTTATCCAATAACAGCAGAAATATTGAAATTCTCCATTTAAGAAAAAAATGTAAAAAGTAAGCTTGCTATACCATCAATAGATTCGATTTCTACTGAATAAATTATTAGCAAAAACAGTTTTTCTTTAAATAAAATCTGACCCCGGGGTCTGCTGCTGTCTGTCTAATATAACACGTTCATCAGTAAACTGGGTCTGATTTCTGTATCCTGCATTTCACCCTGCCAGGTTAGAGTCGAATAAATAGATTTAAAAATGTAAAATTAGGATTCAGCTTCATGTGGTGAAAATTCGAGCTGTGTAAATGATCACAGCAGACAGTATAAAAGAAGTTATATATTCTATATAAAACTTTTATTCTGTCTATGAAGATGACAGAGTGGACCGATTTGATTAAAATGACTCTTTTCTTCCCTCCTGATTTTTTTCTAAGATAACGTCCTGCTCCACACTGACACGTATATTCTTCGATCCACTCATTGATGATGGCTTCCTTACTCACGCAGGTGCTAACTCAGGGTGAACATACTCGGAGTTGATTGGATAACCTCTGATCAGCTGTTCTGGAACAGGAAACTCAGAGTTGCCGAACTCAGAGTTTGTTTTTAACCTCAGAGTTTGTTGAACATGATTCCTGGAATAGGGTCCAGGTTGCTTTGAAAGCGGCCTTCAGCTCGTCTGCATTCTTGGGTCGGGTGTGTCTCATCTTCCTCTTGAGAAGATGAGAAACAGCGGCGAGTTGGCAGAAATATCATGGTCAGCAAACTATTTGCTAGTTTTGGCACTGTGGGCAGGAACTAACTCCTGCTGGAAAGAGAAATCAGCATCTCCATAAAGCTGGTGGTGTTGGTCCACTGTTTTTTTTATCAAGTCCAAAACTTGATAAAAAAAACAGTGGACCAACACCACCAGCAGCAAATGACATGGCACCCCAAATCATCACAGACTCAGGAAACTTCACACTGGACTTGGATTCTGTGCCTCCACTCTTCCTCCAGACTCTAGGACTTTGATTTCCAAGTGAAATGCAAAATTTACTTTCATCTAAAGAAAACAGAGGACTTTAGACCACTGAACAACAATTCAGTTCTTTTTCTCCTTAGTCCAGGTAAGGCACTTCTGACATCATTGCTGGTTCAGGAGTGGCTTCATATTAAGAATACAACTATTAGTCCCATTCCTGAAGGTGTCGTGTGTGCGTGAAGACTTTTGATGCTCCCTGTTGCTTGTGCACCTTTGCCTATGCCACTTTCCCCTTCCAGGTACCTTTCCACTGATTTATATACCTGACATTAAATAACACCTAAAAGAAAAGTTGAAGAAAAAAACATAAAACGTGTTTTGAAATAGCAGCTTGATCTTTTTAAAGAAGGACAGGTTGTATTTTAAAAAAGTCTCTCTTTTACAACTCCTGCTGCAGTTTCAAGAGGTAAAGACACAATATCCATGACCCCATTAATTGGTGGACATCAGTAGTGCTGTGTGCTACATGTGAGCAGTAGTAAATGTTGATGACAGCATCCCAACCTGAGTGCTCTGGCATATTCCATAGTTCACGGCTTAGTATGACATCAGTAAATGCTTCTTACGAGTCCAAAAAAATGCACTATATCAACATGAGTGTGACTTCCTGGCAGCAAGAGGGAAAGCACCTTTGTGTGTTGTTGAGATTATGTGAGAAGAAGTAATTCAGAGAAACAGTGTGGGGTCAGACGATCAATTGTTTGAAAGGTATGCCAGAAATCTTTCTAAATCTATAATAAAGTAGTAGCCAAAATAAAAGCTTGAAAGTGAACTACTATTATTTGTTGCTTGTTTTTTTTTTTTTCTTCAGTACAGTTTGAAGTCTGTGTTACTTTCTAATTACTTCCAGCTGGTAAGAAGATACAATGCTTTAATGTATGCATGAGGAAATGAAAGCATATATGATGGATTTGGTGTCTCGGAAGCTCAGAAATGAACAGATTTATCAGTATTTCTTAGCTGAAAAAAAAAAGCTTTGCTAACATGTAAGTTAAGGTAGAAATGAAACACAAACAAGATTTTGATAAAAATGCTTGTAAACAAAGGAACAAAGGACCAAGAGGGCAGTAAATGCGTGTTGCGTTATATTTTATCTAAACAGCTGAAAAAAAAATCTAGTTTTTAAGTCTATTAAGGAGGCTTTAAGCATTCTACTGGATTTTGCAGGCTCAACTGTTATGCATACGGTCTAATTTAAAAAAAAAAAAAACAACTGTTTCTCTTTTGCTTTTGATGATGAGAAAGAGAAACAAGATGATGGGATTATTTTCATCATGTCAGTAAAAAAAATTGTGGGAGGAGATGTGGGGACTTTCCATTCACTATTATAAAGATAAGAAACTTAGGTGGATCCCAGTATTACTGTAAAGTCTCAATTAGCAGGCAAAAAAACTAGGTGAAAGTGAAAATAATTCAGAACTGAGTATCTCAAAGTTATATTCAAATCCTCCAGGCTTGCCCTTTTCATTCATCCCAGAGTTGTTACATCTCTCTTTCAGTCTCTGTCCCTCTATTTCCATCTCTTGCTTTCTCTCTTAATTAAATTGTCTTTTCCAGTGCACCTCAACTGGAATAAATTCTGTCTGGTTCAATGAAATTTACACATTAAATTCAAATCACTCTACTTAAGCGAAACCTGATTTGGGGGGTAAAAAAAAAAGAACAACCTGTCTTATAAATCAGTAAACACTCAATAATGAAAAGAGCTGGAGGTAAAAAAATAAAAAATAAAAAAAAATTAAAAGACAACCACCATTTCTTTTCTTTTTTTTGCTTTTTTGTACAGTATCTGACAGTATCTGCCGGCTGGATGGCAGAGATTTTATACAGAGGAATACATTACAGAAAACAAATTAGTCAGTAAGATAGAAGAATGCCAGTGCAAATGGCCCTGGCTCTTATTTACATCCTTATGAGATAACTGTACCCATTAGAAGGTTAAAGCTATTGTGGTGTCCCTGCCGTTTCCATAGACTCTGCCTTGGAAATTACAGCAATCCGTCTTTAAACTTTGATGCAGCCAGAACGCTCTCCTCATCCCATCTCATCCCTTCCTCCGTGACCTGTGGGTGTGTGTATGTGTGGAGTTGCATATGTGTATGTGCCAGAGAAGGGCAGGTAACAGCAAAGAGAGGGAGCAGACAGAAAAAGAGGTATGAGAGGGTGGGGCTAGGCTGTCTGCCACCCAGAACCAGAGAACATAAAGAGAAAAATATGGTCATAAAATGTCCCTATGACTATGAATACTAATACTGACTCTGTGAGCCAAATCTACCAAGGCTGTCCTCTTTCTGTTCCCTTCAGTCTTGCTCACAGAAATGAAATAATGGCTTAAAAATGAAGAGAAAACAGTGAAGTGCAGAGGCTGATTTGTATAACTTAGTATTTACACAGTGTCATACACAACACAACAATAGTACAGACAGAGAGAGAATATTAGTTAGAAGAACTGGAGGGACACACTAACCCTTAATATGCCAGTCTTCCTAGTATTTTATGGCACTTCGGTATTTTAAAATACAGATTTTTCACAAACTGTCAATTGGCAACAGATTACAATTGCAAAAAATTGGAAATGTTTGACAGTAAACAAACCAACTGCTCTTCCTATACCCAAACATCATTCAGAAAAATTGATTTCTTGTCACAGAAGAGAAAGACTGTCATTATTTCAAACCATATTTATTAATATGTTGATGCAAAGCCTTTTTAATTACTGTAATAGCTATTTTCATTTATATTCCATAAATATGTTTCCAGAATTCCTTTTTTTTTCCCTCAGAAGATGGAATTCTGCCCGTTCCATGAATCTAAATTATATACATATGCACAATCAATTAACAGCAAAGACCACATCCAGTCTTACTGTTGGTCTCATTACTTTTCATGACATACAGCCAAGCTGAACATGACTGTTTCACAATAAAAGTGTTAAACTGGTGAACCACTGGACTGCTTTTACTTTAATGAAGCCAGAGAAAACACAAACCATTTAACAAAGAGCTTTACAGTTTAAGTTTCTGTGAGGAGCCACCAGAACAGCATTTAACAGCCGCAAGAAGCTGAACTTTGTTTGTTGCCATCTGTGAAAACTATCACGGCATTCAACTCTTTTTGTGGTTAGAAAATTACTTGCAGGGCAAGCAAAGTGTTGCATATCCTCTGAGGCCACAGTTTAAGAGCTTTCATTTTTTTGCAGTCTTGATAAAGAAAATGCACTCGATTCAGTAGTTTGTAGAACCACCAAGTCATCATTTTCCATGTGACTTTATTACTCATTCTTCTTTACAATGTTGCTTCAGTTCATTGAGGTTGAAGGCATTTGGATATGCACAGTTCATTTGGAGCTAAGAGCTGGACTTTGACTGGGCCATTGCAGCACCTTTTCTTTCTCAGCCATTCTACTGTAGATTTACTGGTGCACTTGGGATCACGGTCCTGTCGCATGACCCGGTTTGGGTCAAGCATTAGCTTTTGGACAGATAACCTCACATTTGACTCTAGAATACTTTGGTATACAGAGGAGTTCATGATCAACTCAATAACTGCAAGGTGACCAAGTCCCGAGGCCACAAAATAATCAGTACCCCTCCACCACTGTACGACAGTTGGTATGAGGTATTTTGTGCTCATATACTGTGTCTGTTTTGTATCAGATGTAGTGCTGTGTGTATCACAGCCAAACATCTGCACTGTTTTTAATTCCTGTCCAAAGGACACTGTTCCAGAAGCACAACAGGCTTTTTCCTGGAAAGCCTTCCAAACAAGGCGTACTTATTCAGTCTTTTTCTAATTGTACTGTTATTAATTTTAACATTTAACATGCTATCTGAGGTGAATTTGCTTGGATGACCACTCCTAAGAAGATTGTGGCATTGTGTTAACATACCCCTAAAAGCTCAACACCAGCAAACTTCCCAAAACTTCTGCTTTTATAGAGGTGCTCAGTCTGATTGATGACCGATTAATTGAGTACATCTGATTAGCAGCACCTGGCTGCTACTTACCCTCTTAATTCCTATGGAAGCAGTAAGGGTGTACATAGTTTTTCACAGGACTCTATGCAGTCCTGTGAAAACTTTCTTTTTCCACATGACTAGTTCAGTGTGACTTTCACTCCATATTCACGTACCTTTCGCTTCACTTGCTGTTTGGTTTGGTTTAGGCCCCGTAAGTATTTGCTCAGGTTTAGTCAAAAGATTACAGTTTGAGTTCAAATATTCTCTTTACAACACTTTTCTCAAACACTGATGAACATCCTCGTATTTAAACATGATAGCAATGGGTTGCAAATACAAGTTGCCGTGTAGGGGTGCAACAGTTCAAAACTAAGACTAAAATTGCAGTCACAAGGTGTTTAGTCACGGTACCGTCATACCATCTTGTAAGGACAGACTAATTAGCTATATGTTGATGTTGGTGCTAGTCAATCATATAAATGCTGATTAAATCATGCTAGGCTGTTGAAAGAAAAATGTTGGATTTATATAGTTTATTTTACAATCATCAAGACCCAATCATTAATGATCAAGTGATCGTGTATGTGGCAATTTTTCCTTTTTATATCCCCTGAAAAAGCAGGTAATGTATTAACTGAAGCAAAGGCCCAGAAATCAAGATATGAACCGAATCATTGATTTGGAGAACCACTACAGTTATTATTATCCATATGTGGCAAGCTGGGACTGAGAGAAGTCTCCCTACGGCTTGTGCGTCACAGTAGTGAGTTTCTCTGTGACATCAGCATGAGCTGTTACACCCAGCAACCTATCACCAAGTCAACCAAAGCTGAAATCTGAAAAAACAAAGAGGTTCTGTTTCCACTCCTCTTTTCAATGCTGCATTAGCACTGAAGAATCTGTTTTTTTTTAACCATTACCACAATCAGGATCTGAAACACCCAATTTTCCACTGTTCCTATCATTGTAGGTCATCAGATCTTTAGTTTATAGAGATATTACTCCTACTTTTATTTATTTTATCTATTTAACGTACTATTAGTTGTTTCATGCCATGGTTTCTAATTTTCAGAGTCCTCTCTGCATTTCATGGTCAGGTGCTCCTTACAAATACCTGTACTTTCATGGTACCCCCTTGCAGCAAGCTTTCCCTGACAAATGTTGGAGGACAGAAGAAAAAGTCGTAATCTCTCAAGCATTTCTAATGAGTTTTTCTCCTACAATTATTTGATAAGAGCAGACAAGACTAGAGGCAGCGTGTATGATACACTAGCTCCTACTGCCGAGGTGAGAGCTCTGCTGATTACACACAGTCATTTACACACACGCACACACACACACACACACACACACACCCAGAGGCTTACAGTCTGTCATCTCAGAGTGCAACAATCCTAATAATAACACGAGAGGGTGAAGTTATGACCGGCAGGCACACCTGAGTTACCAATCTGGACCTCCTTAATCTGAACGCACACAGATGCCTGCGCGCGCGCGCACACACACACACACACACACACACACACACACACACACACACACACACACACACAAAATATGTCTTATAACCCTTCCATCTCTAATTTTCACCACTACTCGACTTCTCTGCTCGAGCCATAACCACAACCACCCCTCGTACAGTTTGTCCTCAAGCTGCTCACAACAATTTCCACCTTCCTGCTTACCACACTGAGCCCCAGTTGTTCCCTCTGCAGGTAGGGCAGGTTCCGGCGCTCCAAGCTTGCCAGGTAATGCTGCAGTCTTGAGTAGGTGTAGGGGTAGCAGTAGGCAAACTGATACACGTCGTCCTCTCGGTCAAAGCAAAAGGCAAAAGACATGACATAGTTGCGTCGGTGGTCAGGGCAGCGGTAGTAGTACACATTTTTGGCGGGAAGCCTCTGCCTGCAACAACAACAGACAAACCCAATAGAGGACATTAGGTATTGAAGCTTTAAGACTGAATCAAAGAAAAATATGAGGAGCACTGAGAACAGAGAAGAGATGTGGAAAAAGTGCACCAACTGTAAAGAAGACATGTACATTGTAAACCCAGATTTTGATTCCACTTAAAAATATTGAGTTCATATTACTTAAAACTGCCTAGAATGTGAACATTACTTGTTAATGCTGAGTAGACTGTACTTTTTGATGGTCTATCTTATTGTAATCATGTGTATGAGTTCAAACAACTTAATATCAGTTTATACCAGTTTTAACAGACTGGCTCAACATGCAGCTGCATGGTGGCATGATGGTTAGCAGTGCTACCTCAAAGGTACAATGTCATCTAGAAGGTCTGGGTTCAATTCCGGCTTGGCCCAGGCCTCTTGCTGTTTGGAATAGTAGACATTTGGTGTTTTTGTTTGGTTTTTGTTCACAATGCTCTCTCATATAGTTTTTTATTGTTCCATGGACAAATGTTATTTGTAAATGTTAATGTACCAGCATTCAGCAGGGCTGAGTTTTATCATGTTTATTTACCAAATTTTAAACAGACACAGTTCAACACTGTAAAAAATATTTGTGTTACTGGGCAGCGTGGTGGTGTGGTGGTTAGCACTGCTGCCTCACAGCTGGAATAGCTATCTGATAGTTTGGGTTCATTCCACCTTAGACCGGGACTCTTGCTGTGTGGAGTTTGTATGTTCTCCCTGTGTCTGTATGGGTTTCCTCCCATAATCTGAAGACATGCAGTTACTGGGGTTAGGTTAATTGGTCTCTCTAAGGTGCCGTTTACACGAGACCGTTTTCATTTTGAAACGGTGTCGTTTTGATGCGTTTCGGCCTTGCGTTTACACGACAACGGTGTCGTTTTGATGCGTTTCGCCCTTCTGTTTACACGACAACAGAGTGAAAACGATGTGTTTCAGAAACGGGGTCCAGAGTGGAGCGTTTCAGAAACGCACCGGCTTGCGTTTTCGTGTAAACACTTGAAACCGGGGTGATTTGAAAACGCTCGACTCGCACATGCGCACTATGGTTGCGACGGCCAGTTTTTCGCGCACGCGCAAACTGTTAAACAGTACTCGCGGATTCACGAGTGCTTCTTATGCTTTTCCTGTGTTTTTACCGTTTTGTAATTCAGCGTTGTGTGCAGCAGCGATCCAACCTCATCATCGGTCCACACAAAACCTCTCACATTGGCCGTTTTGTAAGTAATGAACAATTTGCCGCACTACCTACTGTGTCACTCCACGCATGCGCGTCTTGCGTAAACAAACTTTGCAAAGAGAAAACCAACGCCAACTTGTGGCCTGGCATGGGAACTACATCGTTTTCATCGTTTCACATGTCCTCGTGTAAACGCGGATCGTTTCTGAAACGCCATCGTGTAAACGAAAGGCTGAAACGCATCAAAACGACACCGTTTCCAGTGAAAACGGCTTCGTGTAAACGGCACCTAAATTGCCCACAGGTGTGAATGGTTGTCTGTCTCTCTCTGTGTCAGCCCTGCAACAGGCTGGTGACCTGTACGGGGTGTACCCTGCATCTTACTGCCTTGTCAGCTGGGATAGGCTCCAGCCCCCACACAACCATGAAAAGGATAGGGGGATTTATTGTTCAAAAGACATTTTATTTTTTCATGAACTATAAAAGATAAGTTTGGTCAATTAGAACATACAATTTAGTTCAATTGGAAATGAAGTAGTGCTTACGTAGCCCTTAACTGGCCAGGGCCCGCTGACAGGCCGTTTGGAGTCCCTTTTATATGGCAGGCTACACCCTCCCATTTTTATTGACACCTCATTCGGCCAATCATGTAACTGGCTGCACCAAATCACCTGACAAAGCTACGTGACGCCATCTGAGTATCACTGGCTCTAGCAAACCCATTTCTTAACATGATTGGCTGAATGAGGTGTCAATCAAAATGGGCGGGTCTAGCCTGCCATATAAAATGCACTTCATTCGGCCAGCGGACCAGACGTGGCCAGTTAATAGGCTATGAAATGGGTTTTTCACAGCCAATAATAACCAGAAGGCGTTATGTAGTTTTTGTCAGGTGATTTTTTTGCTGCCAGTTAAGGGGTTAATAGGCTGAGTTAAATGAACTGTTTCATTACTTAAAAAATTTAAGGCAACAAGTTACCTTGTTTTTTTTTAAGTAGATTCAACTTATCCGGGTTTACAGTGTACAGTAAAACCAATCTGATGGTACTTTGCTGTGTTCATAATTCCACTGCTTTTTACAAGATTCCCCAAACCTGCCTGATGTGCACGCCCAAACCATGACATAACCTCCACCGTGTTTCACAGGTGGCTGTAGACACTCCCTGTTGTTCCTCTCTCCTGACTACCTTCGTACATACCAAAAATTTCACATTTGCATTCATCACTCCATCAGACCTGCTGCCACTGATTTTCAGTCCAGTTCTTGTGCAATTTGGCATACCTCAACCTTTTTTCCCTGTTGCCCCTCCTTAAGAATGGCTTCTTGACGTTCAGCAAACAGTAGATAGATCAACTGAAGGCTCAGATGCATCTATCAAGCCTGTGTCAGGTTTTTATTGGAGTTTAAGAACACACTGCACACCATGCCAACATACATAAGTTTTCAGCTAACAGCTCTTTGCAAATCACTTTGTTGGTGCTATTTTATGCCTGTCAAACTGAGTTATCTTTGGTATTTTAGATTCAACTAAAGAAATGGGAACAAGTTATGTGTTTTGCAACAGGCTGCTAGTAACAAAGTGCTCAAAAGACACAATTAAAAACTAGTTCAAGAACATCTGATTCCTTGGAAGTAAAATATAAAGAAATGAGGCATGGTAAGACTTTTGCACAGTAATGTATTACCGAGACATCAAAATTAAGAGCCAGTAATGATAAAAAAAAAAAAAAAAAAAGAGTTATTTGTGATGATTAACATTGCATTTATCATTTAAGTCAAATTCACATGAATAAAAATGTAACTCAGACTTGGAATGAAAATAAAGGTCAACAGCAAAATAATGCAAATAAAATACGAAGACTGATAAATTATAAACTAAGTTGATAAATTCTTAATTACCTGAGATATCAACTATGTCTCTCTTTCAAGCTTCCTTTAAATCTACATTCCTGGGGTCATTTAGCATTTTAAAAGATTTTTATTAAGGCAAATATAAATAATTTCTGTATGTGTCCTTTTAAAACTGAAAGCCTCAACCATTACAGGGAAACAAGAAAATGATTTGTGGTAAAACCAGCATTTAAAAGTCCTTCACTCAAAATAATAATCAGCCTGAGTGACACTTTTATAGCCTGAGTATAAAATGAAGGGTAATCATCAGTGATGCTCCCATTAAATTAAGACAAAATGACATATGTCAAAAACAGTGCAGCTTAATTTTGATCTCTGTTTATAATTCTTTGGGTAAGCTGAGAATTTCAACAATTTATGCCTCTGAGTTTCAAATGTGGCCAACTCGTGTTTCAGTTTGGCAGTTAAAAAATGACTTTGTGTGACCACAAGGAACAATAAGATCTTACTGTAATATTTTTATGTATATTTGAACTGCATTTTGTATCTCTAGTCATGATTTAAGTGTGTAAGCAAAGTAGAAAAACTAAATGGAGTGAGAAATGTACATTGAGCATCTCATTTGTGCATTGTGTGTATGGTGATTACAATATGCTACTAAGTGCTCTTGTTTGTGTGCTTTACTTGTGTTTGCTGCATGTTGGGCTCAGAGCTAAAAAAAAAGCTGACTGATCCTGGCACCTCATGGATGATCGATGGGGTCCGGGACGGTACTGCTGCAGTTCACAGAACTTCTCTGCCTACTCGACATGTTTTCCTTTACCGCTCTTCATCTGTCTGTCTCTGTCTTCCTCTCTTTCTCTTGTTTAGTATTCAATATTAAGACCTGGTGAGAAGAATTTAGTATGAGTTTCCCTCTTACTCTCTTCTCTTTCATTTTTTCCATCTTTCTCCTACTCTCACATGTCTTGTCCTGTCACTCACTGACTCTGCCTTGACAGTTTCTATAAAGACGACCAAGCATGGGGAACAACGGCGCTGCCATAGGAGCTTTGGCAGATGCTCTGAGAGTGGAGGATAAAAAGAAGAAAAATATGAGGATGATGAGTGATTGGTGGGTTTGGGATAGTGGGAGCTGGGAGAAAGGTGGAATAAGGAGATAAGGAGAAGATGAGAGAGCAGGGTGATGGCAGATCTGAGACTGATACGGAGATATACAGGAAGGGGTGGTGGCTAACAGCAGAGCAGCTGTGTGATGGCAGGGCTGGCTAGTGAGCTAGCGAGTCTGGCAACAGATCAGATGAAGATGCTATCAGGGCTGTGATAGGAACAGGACCTGATAATCAACAAACAGGACAGACTGCTCTGCGCTAACGCTGACAGAAAAGACTTCTCTTTCTGACTCATCTCTGAAAAGGGAGGGCAGGAAGGACAAACAAGAAATGCATATGTTTGTTCAAACCCCTAATATACCTGGTTTGACAAAAGTCTTGCACAGAAAGGTATATGGAACACACATACATGCAAACACTCGAAGATGTCCCCGCAGGTACCTACTGAAACGGAACAAGCTAAATCACTCAGCCTCTTTCAGGCAGAAGGGAGTGAAAAGCAAGGCTGATTATTCCTTCAGAGGAGGAGAAAGGAAAACGTCTCTGCATGCGGCTATCTCAGCAGAATACAAATGCAGCTAGTGGCTAGCTATACCACACCCACACTGCCAACTGGAGCAAGCTTACAGGGTCATGTTACAGCCTGCAAAACTGGACAAAGGAAAATGGTGAATCTTGAAAAATGTAGAGAAAAATATTGTATTTTATACCCAAAGGACTCTGACTGCTATTCCTAAGTGTGGATAGTAACATGGGCTTGAAGTACTGGCTGGCAAGGACAAAATAGACACACTCAGACACATGTACACTCATACAACCCCCTAGTGCCCACACTAGTGCATTAAAGTAGTGCCAGCCCTCCAAGGTGCAGGTTAATTAAAATAAGATGACACCTCACCTCTTCACATATTTCCCCGTTTGGCTCTGCCCATTCATGCAATTCCACTGCTTTCTGTTTCTTCTTCTCTTTCTCTCTACTGGGCAGTGTATGACCTTGCCGGAGACTGGAAAAGTCCTGGCTATTGATTTTAATTACTGCTGCTTGTCCCATCACAGCATTATAGTTATAGGCCAGAGAAAATGACTCTCTGAGTTGTTATGGAAAAAGACTGCCTGGAAAGCCTGGATTACTGGCTAAGGATGGAGCTATACCTCCTTTAGATACCGCAGTCATACACAAATATGAAAATTCACAAAATCTTTGGCACATGCACACTGCTGCTCACAGCAGTCTCTTTGGTTTTTTTATCTGAAAGGTGACTGCTCCTGTTTGGCAGCTGGCAATTTGTTTTATCTAAATGGTACCTCCCTGTGCCTCTCCCCTGCCCATCTCTTGACGTGGTACAGTGCCGTCGTTCCCAAACAGAATTATCACCGCATGGAATGAGGGGGGAAAAAAAATTGAGAAGCTCCCTGCACATGATAAGGCTCTCACACATAGTTTTACAATTCAGTGATTACAGAGACACAGAAACTCAAACACAAACAGGAATATGCAAAGAGTCACACAGTGAGGCAACACCACAAACTCAAACCGCATGTGAGCTACATCAAGGTCATTCCTTTCACAGCGAGCTGTGAGACAAGTTAACTTCCAGGGTGTCTCATCACAGCCTCATGGAATAAAGAGAGATGCTCAGTGAAGAGGAATAGAGAGACTAAAACATTAGACAAAGCCAGAAAGTGGATGACAAACAGAGAAAGAGGCAAGCAAAGAGACAAAGTCAGAGAGAAAGGGACAAAAAAAAAGAGGCAGGAGGAGAATACAAAGGGAGGGGATTTATAGAGCTAGCAGGCAGCCTTTAGCGAGGTGTCACTTTGCTTGCCAGGGCTTTTCTACTTCTGAACCATTGGTAGCTACAAACTCCTGCTCTGATTTTGATGGCGCCGGCGTCTCTCTGAAGTTTTGAGATGAAGGCTTATAAATTGGTAGCTTTCATACGGGCGACATCTTGTCTATATTTTCAAATCAATCAAGCGTAGAGGACACGCCAATCACTGCTGCTCTGAGCACTCTCACAAAGGCAAAAACATACAGGACAAAACTCACAAGACCCGGGCACAGAAGCACACACTCTCATCCACTCCCTTTTATTTTCTCCATCACTGTTGTCACTTTCAGCTTGTCAAACGTTTATCCTGTCAACTGTTAGGAAGGTTGAATGTCTTCCAATATGCCCGTACAGCTGTCAAGCTCCACGGATCCCTACCAGCTTATTTAAGGCAAATAGTTAGTCCGTTTGGCAAATATTTCACACTGAATGACATATTTCTTTATTCCCTGTGTGTTACTGCGCCAATAATTGAGGAGGCAATATTTCTTGGCACTCTAAAATGATGCCAGATGTTAGATAGGCTCATTGTTTTTAAAGCATGGCTCTGTGTTTTCGTTTTGCATACCAAGCCAAGCAGAAAGCAGCCTCCGAATGATCTCAGGAGTGTCACCCATGTAGGTGTGCATTTTCATGCATGAGAAAGTGTGTGTGTGCGCGTGTGTGTGTATGCATGTGTTTGCAAACATGACGGCATATATATTCTTGGAGCATCCATCTATCTTTTTTGGATGCAAATCAAGTTGCAACAAAGCTTTCTGGAGACACTGTTACTAGGCAACCTGGGCTTGCTTTGTAATTTGGTTGGCCTGCTGTATATTGTATGTGGCGGTACTGTATATTTATTTGACTGCAGCTTCACGAGAATGTGTTTTTAGATTGGGACTAACTTCCCCAACCAGTGAAGAGTAAAAATCAGATGTAGAGAAGGAAGTCATCGATTGTCATTTGGTCTCTTAAGTGTGGCAGAGCTGAGGAGAGACTTGGTATAACATTCATTTCCACAATTTTCAGAGGTTAATTTTCAGCTGCAGTGTGTGTGTGTGTGTGTGTGTGTGTGTGTGTAGGCATAAAATAGAGAAGATGCACATTACAGTCTGTGCTGATGATGTGAAATAACTCGGGATTAGTGCTACTGGTTAGAACTCTGGCTAGCAGCAATAAGGTTTTGCAGGAAGCAATAACACTCGTGAATTATGGACTTTCCAGTAACGAGAGAGCTGAGCCGTGCTCACCTGTGGAGACAACAGGCTGTTAGCAGCTTTCTCGGGTCAGAAACAGTCCCCTGATGAGACTGCAATACAAAAAAACAAGACACTTTCAACTGATGGCTGCACCCAAACACCCCAGAGGTGAACTTTTGTCAGATGGCTTTTTACACACTGCTTCCTGTTAGAGGCACTGTAAAAATCTTTCTGACCTCCAGCGTTAGCTCTGTTATTTCAATACGGTATTACGGCAAAGGATGGTCCAGTGTGTGGATGTCACTCTTTGCCTGTCGTAGGTGTGAAATAGACACGCGTGCTTAAGTTGCATGTTGAAGTTGCAGTACCAGCAGGGGGCAATAGTCCATTTAAAACATGCTAGGTGGCCGATGTATTTACATTTGGCTTCCCTACACCTGTTGTCTCGTGTTTTCTTTTGCTTACGTGATCTTCGCAGTGTAGTATTGTTGAAATGCCTGCTAATCGAGACAAATGTGGCAACGACTTGTTGGCTTTAAATTAATTATTGCCAACTGTTTTTACTGCAACTTAGGCCCTATTTACACAAGAGCGTGGAAACGGCGCTGTTTTGCCATTTTCGTTTTTGAAAAGTAGCGCGTTCAGACGGAAACGTTTCAGAAACAATCTCCGTTTACACGGAAACACAAGACATTGAAAACGCTGCGGTTCCCATTGCCAGGCCACAAGTTGGCGTTGTGGATATAGGACCCGCAACCATAGCGGGCATGGGTGAGTGCCCCCGTTTATAAAAAGCAGCGTTTTCGCCCGTTCACACAGAAATGGAGACCGGAGCGTTTTGAAAACTGTGGAGCCCATTTTGAAAAAGTATCGTTTTCACCCCGTTCACGTGTAAACGGGAGGCCGAAACGCATCAAAACGTTTTCATCTGAAAATGTTTTCATGTAAATGGGGCCTTAAGCATGCGTGTTCATTTAACGCCTAGGTCAGGCAAAGCACATCGTCCACACGGTGGACCAGCAGTACACACTTTGTCGTGATACCGCCCAGATATTTACATATTACTGGTGAATTTAATTGGATGATCTGTCACAGGATTGGCAGCTTTTTAAACCTCAATGAATTTCAAGGTGAGTTAGCCGAATCAGCTCGGTCAATATCAGATCACACCCGCGGCGCTTCACCTGAATTCAGATTATGCAGCAGACATTAAATGTGAAGTTATTGCCATGAAACACTGAAAGCAGTCATAAATCTTGGAGCCTCATCTAAATAAAACACCATTGCTGTTTATAGGAATCATCCTTTGTTCTGCTGATATGCTAAATGCACAAGGAGTGGTTGTCTAAGTATGTTTTTATCTGTGTATGTCTGTTTGAGTGTCTCTCAGTGTGAGTGTGTTAAAATTCATTTTATCCAGCAATTCATCTTTTTTTCACATCACGCGCTTCCCGTGCTGTCTTCCAACCCTCAGTCTACTTTAGCTAGATGGAAAAAAAAAAAAAAGCCTTCTAGTGTGAGACCGTGATTTTATTTATTTCTTACTTTTTATTTTCTTTTAAATTAGAAATTATATTCTTGCAGTCAGGAGCAAAATATTCATCATGTAAATCCCTGCATGCATGCACTAACCTCAAACTCCTAATCAGTTTCACTCTAAATCTAAGAAAATGTGAGCGATGCACAGCGCTCATACATTCACATGGGACACTTATCACCTCTGAGTTGGCAAAAAGAGATGAAAGTGGTGGAGGATTTGCAGTAGCTGTTTTAACTGATGTACCCTGAGATAGTGGAAAATATGTAGTGAATAAATACATATTATTTTCATTTCATCTCATCCTTTTTTTCTTTATTTGAAATTTCATCGTTCAATCTTGAATGAAGTTTTTAATCATCATCAAAAGAGTTTGGGGACGCTACGTTTATACAGTCAAATAAAATCAAATGCTTTCAAGGTTCTACTGAATGAATACACTGTTTGATTTAATATACTATGTAACTTAACTAATGAGCAGTGTGACAGTGCCTGGATGGACCAGTAGAGGGCCACACTGTTGAGTGAGAGATGACCTTTTGAGAGGTGAAAGCAGAAAATTCAGGAAGAGGAAGAGGTGTCCGTTTCTCAAGTTTAATACAAAACAAAAATGCGCTGCACACTAACCACTTTGCTGTGCTACAACGGATCTCAGAGGAAAAGACACCTGCTTTGAAGGTTGTGCAGGTTAGCTGAGGAAAATCTGAGGAAAAAAATGCTTAAAAGTAATTTAAGGAATACAGGAAATATCGTACTGTGTACAGTACTGTGCAAGAGTCTTGAGCCACCCCTCATTTTTTTAATATATATTTTACTTCCAAGGAGCCAGACTTTACTGTGTTTTTTTTAAGTATTTCTAAGCAATAGTTCTCCAGGGTTTCTGAAGGTCTTTCAAAGTTTTGCTGAGACATTGGCTGCTTTTTCACTCATTTTTAGTCCAGTTCTTGTACCGGCCCATTTACAGAGGATTTGTTGGTTTGTTTGTTTGTTTGTCTGTTTGTAAGCCACCTAATACTGACCTGTAAACCATTCAAGCATAAAAAAAGGCACCTAACTCAACGGATGAACCAGTATTGTATATACACCTAAGAGATAACTTGGCAAACATCCATTTTTAAATTGTATCTTGGCACTTGCAAAAACACATAATTTGTTCTCATTTCTTTAGCTGAATCTATAAAAAAATGCCTAAGATTATTCAGTTTGACAGGCATAAAATTGTATTGGTGCACCAAGTTGATTTCCAACAAGCTATTAGTGGGAAAAGTGTCGTATCTCAGCATGGTGTGCAGTGTGTTCTTAGAAAAATGTGAGAAAACTGGACAAGTTTATGACAAAAGAAGTGCTACAAAAGAAGAACTGACAGGCCTAAAAACTATATACACCAGATGAACAGTATCTGAAAGTCATGTCCTTAAGAAATAGGAAATAAAAAGAAAAATCCAGCAAAAACCTGACATGGGACCTGAGAAATGCATCTGGCCTTTCAGTTGATTCAGCTACTGTTCACTGAAGCTTCATCAGAAATGGTCTCAGTGGAAGGGTGGAAACCATTCTTAAGAAAGGGAAACAAGGAGAAAAGGCTGAGGTATGCCAAACTACACAAGAACTGGACTGAACTGTAAAACATGGTGGAGTCTCTGTCATGGTTTCAGGCTGCATTTCAGTCAGTGGTTTTGGGGACATCGTCAAAATTGATGGGATTATGAATGGACTATAAGATTTTGATTTGCCATACAATGCCATCTGGACAGCATCTGATTGGCAACAGCTTAATTTTTCAGCATGAACTGCCACTGCAGTAAAAACATACCTTTATAAAAAAAAAAAAACACAATGAAATACTGTCAGTCATGGACTAGCCTCCCCAGAGCCTGGGTCTCAACATTATCGAATCAATGTGGGATCATCTTCACAAAGAATGGAACAAAAGGCAGCCAACATCCAAAGAAGAGCTCTGAATGTCCTTTAAGAAGCCTGGAGAACTATTCCTGAAGACGATTTAAAGAAATTACAAGAAAGCTGCCAAAGAGAGTTCAGGTTGTGTCTACCACATATTAACTTTCAAGCTCATTAGAATTGTACAAACTTCACGTATGTCTGCAAAAGTTTCAATAATTCACTGCACTTATTTCCCATGTTCCTCTAAAATATAAAGAAATGAGGGGTGGCTTGAGACTTATGCACAGCACTGTATATATTTTATATTCAGTTCATACACTAAATATACACTAAGTGGCCCAGCATGTAAGGTAAGCTATTTTGATTTTTTTTTTTTTTAAAAAAGGTAAAACATGCCCAAAATATATCCCACTGGGGTCTCAGCCAGATTAAGCATGCTATGTCTGCTGGTGGCTAGCTCCCCTGCGTCTTGTGGGGCAGCAGGGCAATTAGCAGAAAGCAGATGATCACTGCGCCCTCACCACTGTGGCGCCACTGGTCCCCTATGGTGCAACAGGGCAGGTGCACATTCATGTGGAATAATGGTGGGTACAGGAAAATACTTGCAAGGAACCATAAAGAAGTCTCTCTCACACACACACACACACACACACACACACACACACACACACACACACACACACACACACACACACACACACACACACACTAATCTAACAATATGATGATGTCAGCGTTCAGCCCCTGGTGAGTGGTGGTGAGTAAGCTAGTGGGAGTGGGAGGAGACAGGCTGGCAGTGGGCTTGTGTATGTATGTGTGTGTGTTTTAGAGAGGAGACAAGACCATCCGCCTATAACTGTGTGATGCAGCATTTCCCAGAGTGCAACATTATACTCCCATTACATTATCAGCGTGTGTGTGTGTGTGTGTGTGTGTGTGTGTGTGTGTGTGTGTGTGTGTGTGTGTGTGTGTGTGTGTGTGTGTGTGTAATGGAATAGACAGACGGGCGCCAGACAAAGTCGAAATAATAACAAGACCAGACATGTGAACAATAGACATCAGATACACACACAGGCATTTGTAGGGTAAATAAAGTGAATATATTATTATCATTTTCAATAACTAACACACTCCCTTTACCACAGACCACCTACACATACAAATATACTTTGGTGAGCAAAACAAGCCCTATCAACATATTACACCTATTACGCCATGCATATAGATACTTACTGTTTACTGCTTATCAACAATCTCCAAAATCTCGAGGTCACTCCTCCCTGTAAAATAAGCTTTAGTTCTGCCCACTAAACATCATGCTTTTTCAGAAACAACACTGGTCCACAGAAAACGCAGGGCAAAACACACAACTCGTGTCCCTTCAGTTGATGGAGGCGTGCACACAGTCTCTTTTAAAGTTTCAGCAACTTTCATGTATTTTAATTCACTTTGATCCCTAATCTAAACATCTACCACAAACTGAAATGCCTGTAAAAGTTCAACTTACTGTGACGAGGTCAGATTAGCAAAATTCAAAAAAGGCTACTTCAAAATCCAAGTTCTGAAACAGCTTCAAGCTGTTTTTAGGAGTTTCATAAAAACATGATGCAGCACTAAGTTCAATAAGCGTCCCTAAATTGAGAAATTTGTGCATATCCGTGTTTGGAGAAACACCTGTTAGTTCATTTACATGATAACTACAGCAGTTGTTGGCTCATAAATTGGTACACAATCACTAAATGTCATCTGTGTTTGGGGCAGTTTTTATTTTGCTTTAGTAAAAGTTTGTTTCCTAAACTCAAATAGAATAGTTTGGTGCCTATTACCTGCTGTATGTTTACTAGGCTAGTGCTGATGTGTTTATATATTAAAGTTAGCTCTATTTTGTAGAAAAGATGGATGATGTCATGGTCCTGGGTCTTCTGCCCAGTGTTTTGTGTTTTGTTTTTAAGTTCTGTTATCACCGATATTCCCTATGGGTTTTAATAGGGAGCCTGGGGGTCCGACGTCGCCGGTGACAGAGGCGTTCCATTGCCTTTGTCAACACCAGCCTCCTGCCATGCCACCTGAGGGTCTTCGCCACCAGCACCAACTACCAGGCCTCCTCTGTCTCCGCTGATGGCCCCACGGCTGACCCCCCGAACTGATTCGCCTCTGCCGCTGGCCCCGTGGCCAGTCTCCTGAGTTTGTCTGTCTATGCCGCTGGCCCCGCAGCTGACCTCCACAACTGCTTCGTCTGCACCGCTGGCATTGCAGCCAACTGTTTAGTCTGTCCAGCCTCCCCCCATGACCAGGCAGACCGCCTGAACTCTGTGTGTTGTGTTCTGCTTTGCTCCCTTTGTCTCGTTGGTTTGATTCAGTTAACCTGTTCTCTCCAGTTGTGTTGTTTTCCCTAATCATCCTGTGTGTATTTAAGCCCTTTGTTTTCCTCAGCTCACTGTTGCCTCCTCGTCATTGGCTTCCTGCCCCCTGTGTGTTCTGTTACTCTGTACTTCAAGTTTAAAGTGAGTTTTGTACTTTGTCCAGCTGGCTTCATTCAGTTCTGCCCTGAGTTGTCCCAGCTAAATAAAGCTGATGTTTTAAGTTCGGTCCTGTTCTGAGTCCTGCACTGGGGTCCTCAACCTGCCTGCCACAGCGGTACATGACAGATGAAGCCTCGCTGCTTGGTCTCAAAGCAGAGTGACTTGACACACTAGTAGCAACTTGTCAATCACATGGTAAGCATGTTCTGCTACCAGTCCTGTTTTTTTTTTTTTTTTAATTCTAATTGTAACTATAATTTACAAAATAAACAATAAGATATGTTCAATACATCAAGGTTGCCAGCTCAGGTGAGCTCAACCAGTGCCCAGATGGCATTAAATTTTAGTGTTGATCTGGATCACTTTATTAAAGCTGTACCACTTCTCCAAATCGGTGGTGGTCTGCCCTCTGTGACTGCTCTTCTAGTGTCAATATGTCCAGTTTAAATCATACACTTCCATGGATTGTTTAAGCAAATAAAGTAATACTGCGTATATCACTGAAAATACCCTCTAATGTCACAATGAGTCAGGTAATTTAAGATCAAGCTTCAACATCGCCACTCCTGTGAGCTACTGTACGTGTACTTGTGTGTGCTTTTGCCTTTGTGTATCTGTGTGTATGCATGCTTTTGTGTGTTTTTGAGTGCTTGTGTGTGCGTGTTTGGAATAAGCAGCCCCAATGACTTCAGGCCCATAGCGCTCACCTCTGTGGTGATGAAGTGTTTTGAGAGACTCATCAAGACATTCATCACCTCCTCACTGCCCACCACCCTCGACCCACTACAGTTTGCATACCGGCCAGACAGATCCACAGATGACGCCATATCCTTCCTCCTCCACAAGACCCTTTCACACATAGACACTGGTAAGGGGAACTATGTGAGAGTGCTGTTTGTAGATTACAGCTCAGCATTCAACACCATAGTTCCCTCCAGGCTGGTCTCTAAGCTGCTGGACCTGGGCCTGGGCCCATCCCTGTGCAGGTGGGTTCACAGCTTCCTGACCAGCAGACCACAGGTGGTACGAGTGGGTCACCTCACCTCATCCTCCCTCACCCTCAACACTGGATCCCCCCAAGGCTGTGTGCTCAGCCCTCTGCTGTACTCACTGTACACCCATGACTGCGAGGCCACGTCAGAGTCCAACGTCATCATCAAGTTTGCTGACGACACTGCTGTTGTGGGACTAATCTCTCACAATGAGGAGACAGCCTACAGGAGAGAGGTCTCCCGCCTGGAGAACTGGTGCCAGGAGAACCACCTCCTGCTCAACGTCAGCAAAACAAAGGAACTGATCGTGGACTTCAGCAGGAAGCAGCAGAGGGACTACCATCCACTTGTCATCAGTGGTGCTGAGGTGGAAAGAGTGGACACCTTCAAATACCTGGGAGTGACCATCTCACAGGACCTGTCCTGGACTCATCACATAAACATCACTGTGAAGAAGGCCAGACAGCGTCTCTACCTCCTCAGGCGGCTGAGAGA